>NC_045454.1:17635846-17656609 GCF_002776525.5 Piliocolobus tephrosceles | reverse complement strand
TTCCACTGTTCCTGCTCCAGCCGCAGGGTGAAGTTTGCCACCTGGACTGTGATCACCCTGGTCACACTGACTCGCCCATTACCCCAGGCCACGTTCTCCTGCAGGACGGCAAACCGATGCAGGCCAGGCCGGGTGCCGCAGGTCTGAGCCAGCACATACACGCAGGTGCCCATGAAGTCGAAGCGGCGGCCATCGAAGGTGGTGTAGTGTGGGTCTCCCGACGCCTGGCAGGTGGCAGAGCCCACGGCCACACAGCCCAAGCTGCCACCGGATGGCTGGCAGGCCTCGTGCGGGCCGCAGCTGGAGGGCTCACAGGATACCAGGCCGCCCTCCTGGCAGTGGCAAAGGGAATCACATCCGGGGCCAGGGTAGAAGGTCTGGCCTGGCGGGTGGTAGGTGCCCTGGTGTACGCAGCCACAGGAGGCCAGAGGCAGGCAGGACTCACCACTGAGCGCAAAGCCCTCATCGCACACGCAGCCCTCATGGCATTCTGAGCCACAGCCTCCGCGCACTGGGAGGTCTCCACAGGACAGCGGGCAGCCGTAGGAACACGCCTCATAGTGGCTGTGGGGTGGACAGCTCAGTGCTGCAGGGAGAGGAGACATCAAGATCAAGAATTCCTGCTACCAGGGAGCAGGACTCGATACCCCCCAGCCCCCAATACATTCATATGCACACACACACTCAAACACACTCACACACAAGCGGTCCCCCAACACATTCATATGCACACACAGATGCTCAAAGACACGCACACACAAGCAGTCCCATTGCAGAGAGCTTGGGGAACACATTACATCGCAGTTAATCTGATCCTGATAATTAAGATTCTTTCCCAATTTAACTGTAGTTTGGAGTTATCTATTATGGTTTTTTCTTTTTCTTTTTTTTTGAGAAACGGGTCGCTCTGTTACTCAGGCTGGATGGAGCTCAGTGGTGCCTGCTATCACAGCTCACTGCAGCTTTGACCTCCTGGGCTCAAGCAATCCTCCCACTTCAGCCTCCTGAGTAGCCGGAACTATAGACATGCACCACCATGCCTGGCTAACTTTTAAAATTTTGTATAGAGATGGGGTCTCGCTATGTTGCCTAGGCTGGCCTCAAACTGCTGGGCTCAAGCAGTCCCCCTGCGTCAGCCTCCCGAAGTGCTGGGATTACAGGAATGAGCCATCACACCCGGACTTCTATTATGTCTTTAATGACCTTATTCAAGTTGGATACATGGTGTTGATATGTGGTATAGATTTTAAACATGCATATGCATATATTTGTGTGTGTGTGTATAATCTATGCAGTGTATTTGTGAATGCCATACTTTTAGCTTCTTCCTTCTATAGCAGTAATTAAATTAAAATATTTAGCCAGTGTTATTTAAAAAAACAAAAACAAAAAAAACCTCCCTTCTCCCCTCCCCAAACTCCAGTCACTCCAGTCACTCCAGTCTATAAAAAGCAAATCTAAGTGGCTAAAACTAAACCACATTAAATCTCTATCTGTGCTGTCTAATACAGTAGCCACTAGCCACTTGGGACCATTTAGATATAAACTAATTAAAATGCAACAAAATTGAAGCTTTAGCACCTCAGTCACAATATCCTCACTGCAAGCGCTCAGCAGCTACATGTGACCTGTGGCAACCTGGTATGTATTTGAACAGCTCAAATATGGAGCTGTCATCATTGAAGTTCTGCTGGGTGGTGCTATTCTGAAGCTAACATCCAGCTTACAGGAGAATCATGGGGACATAGGGACAAGTTCAATAACACTCCAAAATAGCAACTAGCCAGATCCCGAAAGTAGAAAATTCTGCAGGATAAATGACCTATCTTTCCCAATAATTAAGTGTTATAAACAAACGGAAGAGCTGGATGGAGGGATAGATACGTGATAAGGCAAGTGAGTGAATTAGAATTAGAGTGTAGAGGCCGGGCGCGGTGGCTCACATGCGTAATCACGGCCCTTTGGGAAGCCGAGGCGGGAGGATCACTTGAGGTCAGGAGTTCGAAACCAGCCTAGCCAACATAGTAAAACCCGTTTCTATTAAAAATACAAAAATTAGCTGGGCATGGTGGTGCATATCTGTAATCCCAGCTACGTGGGAGGCTGAGGTGGGAGAATTGCTTGAACCCAGGAGGCGGAGGTTGCAGTGAGCTGAGATCACACCACTGCACTTCAGATTGGGCGACAGAGCGAGACTCCATCTCAAAAAAAAAAAAAAAAAAAAAAAAAAGAAAAGAAAAAGAAAAGAAACAGAATTAGAGTGTAGAGTCCAGGTGGTAGGTTTATGGGTCTTCACTGTAAAATTCTTTCAACTTTTTTGTATATTTGACAATTTTCATAATACTATGTTGGGAGGAACAAAGGAAGGAAATTCTGACAGAGTAAAAGCAACAAGGTAGATCAATCCAACACAGTATTTGTATTTGGTTTGGTTCTAGAGCCAGAAAAAAATAGAAAAAAACTTTTTTTTTTTTTTTTTTTAGACAATTGGGAAAATTTGAACCCAGATTGGGCTTTACATGATGTTAGGGAATTGGTATTATTTTTGTTACTGGTAATTAATTGCCACATGCCCTCATATCTCTTTCTTCCTTCCTTTTTTTTTTTTTAGAGACAGGGTCTCACTGGAGTGCAGTGGCACAGTCTCGGCTCACTGCCGCCTCCACCTCCTGGGCTGAAGATATTCTCCCACCTTAGCCTCCTGAGTAGCTAAAATGATAGGCACTAGTCACCATGTCCAGCTTATTCTTTATTTTTATTTTTGTAGAGACAGGGTTTTGTTATGTTGCCCAGGCTGGTCTTGAACTCCTGGCCTCCAGCGATCCTTCCACCTAGGCCTCCCAAAGTGCTGGGATTACAGGCATGAAAAGGAAAGTCCTGTTCCTTAAAAGTCCGTTTTTGTTGCTGAATACAGATGTTTACTGAAGTAGTTACAGGAGAACTCATCTGCCTAGAATTTGATCTGAAATATTCTATTAAAAAAAGAGGGTGTGGAGTGAGATGTAGAGGAACTAAGAATGGCAAAATACCAATAATTGTTGAAGTTGGGTCAGGCCTCCATCTGCATGTCTAAGCCCTCATGATCCAGTCTTCTAGAACTTCCAAGGGGTACAAGGACAAGAGGAGTTTTGAGGAAACAAGAGATTCTCAATTTCCACAGAGGCCACAGAGTCTAATAATTAACAGCACAAAATCAGGAGCCAGCCTGTTCAAATCACCCCACCGGCTGTGTGACCTCAGGCTAGTCCCTTAACATCTCTGTGGTTCTCTTTCTTCATCTTGTAAAGTAGGAATAAGAGCAATTCCACCTCACGGGGTGGTTGTGAGGATTTAATGAGAAACCCTTAGAACAGGACCTGCCCAGTGGGATGCGTGTCACACAACTGCTAGCTGGAATTATACGTGTCCTCCCTAAAAGGACAGCCCAAGAATGCTCTGTTAGAGGAGCATTCCTCCTTCCCATTGTCCACCTGTCGCCTTCACAAGCATGCTTTCTCCACTTTACAGAAGAGAACAGTGCAGTCCCCAATCCATCCTGAATCTTTTTTTTTTTTTTTTTTTTTTGAGACAGAGTCTTGATCTATGGGCCAGGCTGGAGTGCAGTGGTGCGATCTCGGCTCACTGCAATCTCTGCCTCCCAGGTTTAAGCAAAGACTGTCCTGTCTCAGCCTCCCGAGTAGCTGGGATTACAGGCGCTCACCACCATGCCTAGCTAATTTTTGTATTTTTTGTAGAGACAGGGTTTTGCCATATTGGCCAGGCTGGTCTTGAACTCCTCACCTCAAGTGATCCGCCCGCCTTGGCCTCCGAAAGTGCTGGGATTACAGGTGTGAGCCACGGTGCCCAGCCCCATCCTGAATCTTAACACATGGCACACTGCCCTGGGGTGTGAAACCTCTGAGGACATAAATAGACAATTTCAAATATTGCTATCACTGTGAACACAATGAATGCTCACTCATTACTGAGTAATAAATCAAAAGGAGGGCCTAATAGAATTGGCGGCTCACAGATAATAAAAAACAAATTTTGTGGTGTCTCACTGTGTGTCTTCCCTATGACTCAGGAGGGGTTCAGAGCACGCAGGGATGTTACTCCACCTGTACTCCGTCCACTCCCACCCACTCATCAATATCATGGAAGCCAGGAGCTGTGGCTCAAGTCTGTAATCTCAGCACTTTGGGAGGCCAAGGCCGGAGGATGGCTTGAGCTCAGGAGTTTGAGACCAGCCCAGACAACATAGCGAGATCTTGTGTCTACAAAAAATAAAAAAATAGCCAGGCATGGTAGTGTGCACCTGTTGTCCCAGCTACTCAGGAGGCTGACACAGGAGGACCACTCGAGCCCAAAGATTGAGGCTACAGTGAGCTGTGATCATGCCACTGGACTCCAGCCTCAGTGACAGGATAATATCTTATCTCAAAAATAAATAAATATCATATATACAAAAATAAAAGGTAGGATTAGAGTTGATGCTGAACCCTGTCTCATTCTAACAATATATGTGAAATACTGGGTAGGTGTAAGCTCCATTCATCTCACTGAATGATGCCATTACAATGGCCATTACAATTTACTTCTGTTTAATATTTTTATCAGTTGTGCACAAACAATACTTGCAATGATATCTTACTCCATTAAAAAAACCACTTAGAGTCTTACAGTCTCAGGAATTTCTAAAACTTCTTACATCTTTTATAAGAAGGCTGTTTTGTCCCAGGAGGTTTCACACCTCAGGGCAACACGCCACATGTTAAGATTTGGGATGGGTGGAGACTGCACTGCTTATTTAATTTAATTTAATTTAATTTAATTTAATTTAATTTAATTTAATTTAATTTTTTGAGACAGAGTCTTGCTCTGTTGCCCAGGCTGGAGTGCAGCGGCGCGATCTCGGCTTACTGCAACCTCCGCCTTCCTGGTTTAAGCGATTCTTCTGCCGGAGCCTCCTGGGTAGCTGGGATTACAGGCAACCACCACCCCACCCTGCTAATTTTTAGTATTTTTAGTAGAGACGGGGTTTCACCGTGTTGGCTAGCCTAGTCTCAAACTCCTGGCCTCAGATGATCCAGCCACCTCAGCCTCCCAGAGTGCTGAGATTATAGGCATAAGCCACAGCACCCAGCCTGCACTGTTTTTCAGAAACAGGCTCTTGCTATGCTGCCCAGGCTGGTCTCTAACTCCAGGCCTCTAGGGATCCTCCCACCTCAGCATCCTGAGTAGCTAGGATGATAAAAATTCTGAAATCTTAGTCATATATGTGTATGCTTGTGGCACAGAAGTGTGATGGGGATCGTGACACAGGCTTCCAAAGGTCACGTCTTGACTCTGGGCATGACCATGGTGCTTGCTTTGGCCAGTGGGACATTGGCAACCATGATACCAAGTAGAGCCTTGGAAAGTGCTTGCACACTTGGGCTTGTGTGCTCTTGTTGCTCTTAGGAATCTTGAGGGCACCTTGGGAAGAAGCCTGGGCTCACCTGCTGGAAGATGAGACCAAGTGGAGCAGCCATAAGAAGTCCCAGCTGAGGGCCCTCCAAACCAACCAGCTTGACAACTGCCAGATGTGTAAAATCACCCTCGATTACCCAGCCTCGGCTGAGCCTCTAACAGCCTGCAGAGATCAACCAAGCTGGCCCAGGCTGGGAGAACAGCTCAGCAGCCCCCAGAATCATGAGAAAGAATAAATACTTGGCCAGGCGTGGTGACTCATGCCTGTAATGTATGACTATGAGGACTATGTATCTGGTGAATATATTTAAAAGAGGAGCAAAAGTCAAGTAATAGTTTCATTTTGAAATATCAATACTATGTTGATAATTGTGGAAACTAAATGATGGATATATTTGTTCTCACTATCCTAGTTTACTTTGGATATGTTTAAATTTTTCTCTAATAAAAAGGTTCTTAAGGCTGGGCGCAGTGGCTCACGCCTGTAATTCTAGCACTTTGGGAGACCGAGTCGGGCGGATCACTTGAGGTCAGGAGTTCAAAACCAGCCTGGCCAACATGGTAAAACCCCATCTCTATTAAAAATAACAAAAAAATTAGCCAAGCGTGGTGGCGGTCATCTGTAGTCCCAGCTACTTGAGAGGCTGAGGCAGGAGAATTGCTTCAACCCAGGAGGCAGAGGTTGCAGTGAGCTGAGTTCGCGCCACTGCACTCCAGCCTGAATGACAGAGTGAGACTCCATTTCAAAAAAAAAAAAAAGAAAAAAAAAATTTCTTAAAAGTCAAAAGTTACCATTTGTTGGAAATTATACATTTTATAATTATTTCAGGTGAAAAACTAGACATGTATGCTTCCATTAATTCTAAAATTCAAAAACTTTAGAAGTCAGAATAGTGGTTACCTCTTGGGGTTGGGAACCTGGATGTTTTTTTCTTGAATTTGGGACTGTTCACACAGATTTGTTATCTTGGTGAAAACTGATCAAGCTGTTAGCTTATGATATGTACATATTTTTAAATATCTGTATTATATTTCAATAATGAATTTTAAAAATTAAAAATCAGGTGAGAGGAAACTGGTACGATGGCTCACACCTGTAATCCCAGTATTTTGAGAGGTCGAGGCAGGAGGATTGCTTGAGCCCAAGAGCTCGAGATCAGCCTGGGCAAAAAATCAAAACCCTGCCTCTATAAAAAATATTTTAAAAATTAGCTGGGGTGGTACATGCCTGCCGTTTCAGCTACTCAGGAGGCTGAGGCAGGAGAATCATTTGAGCCCAGGAGTTCCAGGCTGCAGTAAGCTATGATTGCACCATTGCACTCCAGCCTAGGCAACAGAGCAAGACCCCATCTTAAAAAAAAAAAAAAAATTCAGGTGAGAGGATACATGGCTTTTCAAACTTCTTTCACAGGCAAGCAAAGGCATTGGAAAACCATTCATGCACCCACCTCTGAAACAAGGCTCTCAAACTGACTGTCCAAGGGGTCAGGCAGATGTAAATAAATGAGGTAGGATAGATGGGGACCAAAAAGAACCAGACAGGGTATGAGACTCCTAATGACAATACTGTTGCTCATATCTCAATGACAGCTGTTATGTGGGAATCAGACCCTGGGCCACCAGGTGTACTCAGTCATTTTACAAATACTAACTGCCACCAGGCACGGTGGCTCATGCCTATAATCCCAGCACTTTGGGAGGCTGAGGTGGGCGGATCACGAGGTCAGGAGATCGAGACCATCCTGGCCAACATGGTGAAACCCCATCTCTACTAAAGATACAAAAATCAGCTGGGTGTGGTGGCGCGTGCCTGTAATCCCAGCTACTCTGGAGGCTGAGGCAGGAGAATAGCTTAAACCAGGGAGTCAGAGGTTACAGTGAGCCGAGATCAAGCCACTGCACTCCAGCCTGGTGACAGAGCGAGACTCCATCTAAAAAAAAAAACTAATAACAATTGCATGCCCACCATCTGTGACTTTCTAGCTATCATGATCCCAGGTGTGTAAATGAACCTTTCTGAACCTCAATTTCTTCATCTGTTAAATAGGTATAACCACAATCCCTACCTCATATGGCTATTATAAGGATAAATGAATTAATGATATTTATACATTAATGACTATATATATAAGGCTGAGTCCCCCAGTTGCCACTTCCGGTACTCACGGCAAAGGTTTTCACTCCTCCAGGGGTGCACTGTGGCTCCAGCAGCCTGGCATGCAGCAGCATAGGTGGCCAATGCATCACATAGTGGCCCAGACTGGCCTGGCAGCAGGCAGCGGTCATAGACACAGTCGCGCACGGCACCCTGGGGGTCCAGCTTGCTGTGGCACTCTCGGAAGGGCCCATTGGGGTCGGCAAGGATTCCACACTCATTCTTGCTCTGCAGCTGCTGGGCCACCAGGGAGTCCAGCTTGGGACAATCACCTGGTTCAGTTGCTCCACAGCCGGACCTCGTCTCTTCTTGCCAGCTGTTCCCAAAAGCCAGTGCATCGGCAGCTTGACCCCCACCCCGCAGAGCCAGGTCGTCAGCTGGGTCCCCATTGAAGTTCCCACAGAGTCCACACAGGGCCTCAGCATAGCTGCTGGGCACCTTGGCAGTCACTTGTGCATCCCAGTTATAGGTGACAGTCAGACCAAAGTCCGTGCGCACGACGGCGTCCCTGCCCTGGCGGAACACCTGCACCTGCCCATCTGCTGCTTGGAAGGGCAGGTACTGAAGGACGTCATCCACCTGGGTGGAGATGCAAGAGGGCCACCTGGTCAGGGTATTCATGGCTCTGTGGCCCAACCTTCAACTCACTCACCTTCAGCTACCCTGGCCTCCTTGCTATTCTCTTGGACATACTATGCTCAGTCCCACCTCAAGGCCTTTGCACTTCCTGTTCCCTCTGCCTGGCTCACCATTCACCCCTCTTCATTCCTAAAGCACCAGCTTAAATTTAAATCCCTCACCCATGGCCTTTGAAACCTCCAGGATCTGTCTATCTCCCCATTACCTCCCTTACCTCACCTCTTCTCACTGTCCCTCTCACTCAGGCTACTGCGATCATACTAGCTTCCTTTTTTTTTTTTTTTTTTTGACAGGATCTCACCCTGTTGCCCAGGCTGGAGTGCAGTGGTGCAATCTTGGCTCACTGCAACCTCTGCCTCCTGGGTTCAAGTGATTCTCCCTCAGTCTCCCTAGTAGCTGGGATTACAGGTGTGAACCACTGTGCCTGGCTAATTTTTTTTGCTTTTGTTTTTGTATTTTTAGTAGAGAGAGGGTTTCACCATGTTGGTCAGGCTGATCTCAAACCTCAGATGATCCACCCTCCTTGGCCTCCCGAAGTGCTGGGATTACAGGCGTGAGCCACCGTGCCCGGTCTCTAGCTTCCTTTTAAAAATAGAGACGGCGGTCTCACTCTGTCACCCAGGCCAGAGTGCAATGGCCCGATCATTGCTCACTTCCTAGCATTTCGGGAAGCTGAGGCAGGGAGTGTCACTTGAGCCCAGGAGTTGGAGACCAGCCTGGGCAACTTAGTGAGACTCCGTTCTCCACAAAAAGGAAAAAGGAAAACGCAAAAATATAAGATCTTCTAACGGGCCTCCCCCACGCCCAGACCCACCCAGAGCTCCAAATCTTCAGAGGGTATTTCCTGCCCGGCCAACCAGCCCTGGGCGCAGCATCACTCACCAGCACTTGCCCGGGGTACTCCCGGTGCACCGCCACCTTCACCCCGCGGGCCTCCACCAGCACGGCGCGCGTGTAGCTCACAGTCTGGCTGCCCCGATGCTCGTTTTGCACCAGCACCCGGAAGGCGGGCAGCGCTGCGTTCTGGCCGCATGAGCCGACCAGCAGGTACGTGCAGGTGCCCATGAAGTCGAAGCGCCGGCCGTCGAAGCTCACATAGTGTGGGTCCCCGGACCCCTGACAGGTCCCGAAGCGATTGGGGTAGCAGCCCAGGAGCCCATTCTGGTCGCTGCAGATCTCACCCGCCGGGCAGCCCTGTGTGTCGCGGCAGGTCACCTGATGGGTGGCGCCGTTGCAGGTGCAGCGCCTTTGGCACGACTCGTCCGCCCACACCTCCTGGCCCGGAGCGAGCTGGAGACCCTGGAAGGTGCAGCCGCACGACGAGGTCGGCACACAGGCGCCGCCGCTGGCCACGAAGCCCGGGAGGCACACGCAGCCCTCTACGCAGGGGCGCCCAGAGCAGTTGGACGGCGCCGCAGCCTCGTTGCAGGAGGCCGGGCAGGCAGGGCCGCAGAGCTCATAGCTGCTGTTGGCTGGGCAGGACAGGGCTGCGGGGAGATCAGAGAAGGTGGATCAGGCCCGAGCAGCAGGGACCGTCGAAGGGCGCCCTATTGGGAACAGCGCCCAGGAATTCCCTCCCCAAACCCTGCTCTTCTCTCAGAGCTCGCCATCTCAGATAATGGCACTGCCATCCTTCTGGGTGCTCCTGTGCCACACCCTAGCGATGCAGTTAATCTCTACCCCTCCAACCCCCTAACGCTTACTGGACAATCAATCTGTCAGCAAGTCCTGTGAGCTCCATATTCAAAATCTACCCAGACTGGCCAGGAGTAGTGGCGCTCGCCTGTAATCCGAGCTACTCAGGAGGCTGAAGCAGGATAATCACCTGAACCAGGAAAGCGGAGGTTGCAGTGAGCGGAGACCCTACCACTGCACTCCAGCCTGCGCACAGAGCAAGACTTTGTCTCAAAAAAAAAAAAAAAAAAAATCCACCCTGTAGTTACAGAATCTGCCTCTGGTCCTATCCACCGCGGCAGCCTCCTGCCTGGGCTCCCTCCTGCTCCCCCAGCCTGTTCCTCACACCAGTCCGAGGGATCTGGGAAGGTCTGGGTCAGATCAGGTCCCTCCCTGTCTCAGAGTACTCCAGTGGCTTCCTCTCACTCAGGGTAAATGCCAGAGTCCTTCCCATGCCCCAGGAGGACCTGTGCCATCTGCTCCTCTCACCTCTTGGCCCTTACCTCCTTTCCCTTTCCCTCGGGCTCACTCTGCCCCAGCCCCAGCTGCCTTCTCCTCCCGGGTCCTCACGCTTCCACCTCAGGGCCTTTGCATTGCCTGTGCCCTCTGCCTTCCCCTTCCACAGAAAGCCCACTGGGGCCCAGGTGGCCTGGGCTCAAATCCCAGATCTCTCCTTCTCAGCCACTGACTCCAATCTCCCCGTGCCTCAGTTTCCCCATCAGTAAGATGGGATAATGTAGTCCAGACCTCACACAGTTGTTGTGGGGATTAAATGAGTTGATCTATGGGGAAACGTTCTGCGGACATCACTGTTAGGACTTAGCTGACTCCATTGCCTGACCATGGTCTCAGCTCCAATGTTACCTGCCCAGAAAGGCCTTCCCTGGTCACCCTCCTTACAAGGCTCACAGTCACTGTCATTGCATGAACTTGTTTCTTTGGCTCTCTGAAGATACTTCCTAGTTTATCTGCTCACTGTCTGTGTCCCTCCCCTCCCTCTAAGAGATAAGTCCTACGGGAGTGGGGACCTGATCTGTCTCAATCACTGCTGAGTCCCCAGCACCAAGGACAGGGCCTGGTGCACAGCAGGTGCTCATGAAATACTGCAGAGATGAATGGGAGAATAAATGAACTTTCTGGTTCCCATTTTGCGCCAGGCATGGGGTTGGGTGCGGGGTGGGGGCGGGGGGTGCTTACTGGGCAGTGGGGACACAGACAGCACTAGCCAACACAAACACCTAGTGGCCTCTGTGTCCCCCCTGTACTTACTCCCCTCCCTCTGGGCCTGGGCCTGGATGCCTCTTCCTCCCTCCCACCTGTCCTTTCTGCCTCTGGGACATGTCTCTGGGAGCCTCACTCAAGGGCAGGAACAGATCTGTGCTGGGCCTCACTGTGTCTTCGATATCATCAGCATGCACAGGGGGCCAGGCAGGGGTTCAAGGAATGCTTGTGGAATGAATGAGTGGATGATAAAGCAGATGGACACCTGGCTAAAGAGCCTGAGCCTCATCTAGAGGGCAATGGGAGTCATGGGAGGACTACAGGCAAAGGAAGAGACATCACATGTCTGTGTTGGGATTCTGCAGACACGAATTCCTGTCCTGCCAAGCCTTTGAGCATGCTGTTCTCTGGGCCTGCAACTCACTTCCTCCTCTTTCTCTCGGCAACTTCCTTATGGGTTTCAAATTGGACATCCCTTTCTCTAGAAAACCCTCCCTGACCACCCCTGCTCCCCAGGCTGGGCTGGGAACCTCCTCTGGTTTCCCATAGCCTCCACTGACTTCCTCCATCCTGGCCCTGACCCCTCTGCCTGTGTCCCCCCAATCCCAGCCCTGACTCATCTGCCTGTCTCTCTCCCATCCTGGCCCCAACCCCTCCGAGTGGGCCTCCCCATCCTGCCTGGACCCCTCCATACAGTGAACGTCTAGTGAAACATCTCCTCCGACCTTAGCCCACTGTGGCTGGCTATCTCGGCCACTGCTAGGCCCCTGGCATTGCCCAGCACCAGGCTGAACCACAATAACTTCTCAGATACTGAGCAGATGCTAGGGATCTCCTGCCCCTCACTGCGTGCTCCCAGCACCCCCCAGGGCATCACTCACGGCAGTTGGCTGGAGGTCTCCAGTTCCCAACTGAGATGCCAAGCTCCAGACAGGCCTGGGCATAGGCGCTGAGGCCACGGCACAGACTGAGCCGCTCCCCACCGACCACACACAGGTCATATACACACTGCTCCAGGAAGGGCCTGGGGTCCAGGGTGTCATGGCAGACAGCGAAGGGGCCATCAAGCTGGGTCAGCATGCCACAGAGTCTGTCGCCCTCATAGTGTTGGGCCTGGCCTGGGGTGCAGGAGGGACAGTTGTTCTGGCAGCCATCCTCACACAGGTAGTCCCCATCGTCCAGCTTCCAGCTACTTGCGAACTCCATGGCGTCAGGAGCCAGATCCCCGTCAGGCGCGAGGAAGTCGTCTGCTGGGTCACCATTATAGTTGCCACACAGCCCGCACACCTGGTCTTGGAAGCGCGCGGGCAGGCTGAGTGCCAGCTGGCAGTCCCAGTCATAAGTGACCACCAGCCCAAAGACCAGCTCCACCACAGCCCGCAGTCCGCTCTGGTACACACGCAGGCGACCCTCGCTCAGGGAGACTGGCAGGCGCGAGCGCTGTTTGTCAACCTGCGGAGTGGGTGAGGAGGGGGTGGTCAGGCCCCTGTGCCATCTGGCCTCCAGTCCTCATCTCTGGGCCTCCCACCTGCTCCCCTGCTCTGGCTGCACTGGGACTCATTCTTTCTGCTACTGCCACCATCAGAGACCTTGCCTCTTGCAGTACCTGTGGCCTGAAATGTTCTTTCTGCAGACGTGCATGTGACTCACTCCTGTGCCTCCTATAAAATATTTGCTCAGTGAGGTGCCCCTCTGCCCGGTCACTGCACTGTCTGGGAAGTAAGCAGCACCTCTGCCCGGTCACTGCACCATCTGGGAAGTGAGGAGCGCCTCTGCCTGGCCACCCCACCGTCTAGGAAGTCAGGAGCGCCTCTGCCCGGTCACTGCACCGTCTGGGAAGTGAGGAGGGCCTCTGCCTGGCCACCCCACCGTCTGGGAAGTGAGGAGCGCCTCTGCCTGGCCACTGTGCCATCTGGGAAGTGAGGAGCGCCTCTGCCTGGCCACCGCCACTCCCCGCCACTGTCTGGGAAGTGGAGAGTGCCTCTGTCCGGCCGCCCCACCGTCTGGGAAGTGAGGTGCCCCTCTGCCCAGCTGCCCCACCATATGGGAAGTGAGGAGTGCCTCTGCCTGGCCACTGCGCCATCTGGGAAGTGAGGAGCGCCTATGCCCGGCTGCTGTGCGACCCTCCAAATGTGAAGTGACAATCTTGTGTGTGATCTTTCTGCCCTCCCCAAGTTTGTATTTTCGACATTAAAGTCTGTTTTTTAATTAAAAGTTTTAAATTGGAGAATATATTTTTAAAGTATTTGCTCGAATGTCACTGACTCAAGCCTTCCCTGACCACCCTATTTTATTATTTTATTTAATTAATTTATTTATTTATAGAGATGAGGTGTTGCTATGTTGCCCAGGCTGGTCTCAACTCCTGGCCTCAAACAATCCTCCTGCCTCAGCCTCCCAAAGTGCTGGAATTACAGGCATGACCCACGGGACCCAGCCTACAACCCATTTTAAATGGCAGTCTTGGGCCAGGCATAGTGACTCACACCTGTAATCCCAGCACTTTGGAAGGCTGAGGTGGGTGGATCACTTGATGTCAGGAGTTCAAGACCAGCCTGGTCAACATGGCGAAACCCCGTCTCTACTAAAAATACAAAAATTAGCTGGGTGTGGTGGGGCATGCCTGTAATCCCAGCTGCCCAGGTGGCTGAGGCAGGAGAATTGCTTTAACCCAGGAGGTGGAGGCTGCAATGAGCCAAGATCATGCCAAACAGAGTGAGACTCTGTCTGAAAAAAAAAAAAAAAAAATGGCAGCCTCTCCCTACTCCATAACCTCCTTCCCTGCTTTCCTTTTTTTTCTATAGCATCTGGCCTTCTAAAATCTAATTCACAAATTGACCATGTTTATCATCTGTCTCACTCCATCAGAATGGCAGCTCCACAAAGACAGGGGTTTGGGTCTGCTTTGATCACTGCTTTATCCCCAGTGCATAGAACAGGGCCTGGTGGAATCACAGGCACTTACTAAGTGAATTAAGTCACTGCTGCATTTAATAAACATTCACTGGGAACTCACTCTGTGCCTGGCCTTGGGCTGGGAGATACTGGGAATACGAAGGTAACAGAGATAGCCCCAGGCCCTACCCTCGTGGGGCTCCCAGTCCACTGGGAGAAAGAGACCCATCACCAGACAGTGGGAGCTCAGAGGGGTCAGGGCAGAGGTGGGAGAAGCACAGGCAGAAAAGTCAAGGCCAGGATCAGAAAGGCCCAGGCGGACAAGTCAGGGATGGGATAGGAGAGGTACAGGCTGAGGGTTCAGAGCTGGGATAGTGGGGAGATAGGAGGCTGTGAAAACCTAGATAAATGGTCAGATTTAACCTTGCTGGTCAGGGAAGGCTTCCCAGAGGAAAGAATAATTGTGCTGAGCCTTAAAGGACCAGTAAGAGAGAAAGAGCCAGGAAAACCGGGAGGGAGTATGATATTCCCATTCAAATGTCCTGAGCGGACAGAGATCCTGGCCAGTCCATCTGGCTTGGTGTTATGGACTCAACATCTGTGTCTCCTGCAAAGCCCACATGTTGAAATCTTAACACCCAACATGATGGTATTAAGAGTGGGGGGAGGCCTTTGGGAGGTGAGTAGGTCATGAGGGTGGCACCCCCACGAATGGGATTAGTGCCCTTATGACAGAGGCCTCAGAGAGCTCTCAGGTCCTCTTTCCACTGTGTGAGGATACAGGGAGAAGTAGGCCATTTGCAACCTGGAGGAGCACCCTCACCCTCACCTGGCAGCGCTGGTGACCTCATCTTGGACTTCTAGCCTCCAGAACTGTGAAAGACAAGCTTGTGTTGTTTGTAAGCCTCCCAGGTTCTGGTATTATAGAAGCCTAAAGTCTGACTAAGAACCAAGAGATAAGAACTATGTCTCTCTGTGCCCTGGGGCATCTTTTTTTTTTTTTTTTTTTTTTTAGATGGAATCTTGCTCTGTCACCAAGGCTGGGCTGCAGTGGCACGATCTTGGTTCACTGCAACCTCTGCCTCCCAAGTTCAAGTGATTCCCCCACCTGGGATTACAGATACCTGACACCACACCCAGCTAATTTTTGTATTTTTAGTAGAGATGGGGTTTCACCCTGTTAGCCAGACTGGTCTTGAACTCCTGACCTCAAGTGATCTGCCTCCCAATCCCCCTCCCCTCAGCCTTCCAAAGTGCTGTGATTACAGGCATGAGCCACTGTGCCTAGCCTTTTATTTTTTTAATTAATTTTTAAAAATTTAAATTAGAAATGGGGTCTCACTATGTTGTCCAGGCTGGTCTGGAGCTCCTGGCTCAAGCAATCCTCCCACCTCAGCCTCCCAAAGTGCTGGGATTATAGGTGTGAGCCACCGCACCCAGCCTGGGCATCGCTTTTTTACTCTTTCCTTACACATTCTCTGAGCTGTGCCAGAGCTGAGACTTGAAGTGGAGAAAGTCTTAGCCAAGAGGATGGAATATGAAAAAAGGAGCCACAGGAGAGAGGACAGCACGAGCAGTGGCCCAGAGGGAAGACAGAGCATTCACTCATTCCGGTTCCCAGCAAAGCCCCTGTGAGTCCCACTGCATGGCCTGCTCTGTGCCAGCTGATGCTTTAGACACTGCAGTGATGGAGACAGCCATGGACCCATGCTCAGAGCTCTCAGTCCAGAATGGCTGCTCAAATCTGTCTCTCCCCTAAGTCCAGTGATCTCCATTTTAATTTTTCTATTTTTTTATTTATGTATTTTTTTGAGACAGTTTTGCTCTGTCACCCAGCCTGGAGTGTAGTAGCAGCATCATAGCTCACTGCAGCCTCGACCTCCTGGGCTCAAGCCATCTTCCTGCCTCAGCCTCCCAAGTAGCTGGGACCACAGGCAGGCGCCACCACATCCAGTTATTTTATTTTATTTTTTTTGGTAGAGATAGGGTCTCCCATTTTTAAATGACACAAATAATATTCGTTCATTAGAGAAAACAGAAAATGCACATGAGCAAAAATGAGAAAAGGAAAATCACCCTGTAGGCACACACATACAAATGTATAGATCCTGTTGAGTTTTTTCCTGCCTTTAGATATATTTACACTTTAAAAAAAAGGACCGCCGGGCGCGGTGGCTCAAGCCTGTAATCCCAGCACTTTGGGAGGCCGAGACGGGCGGATCACGAGGTCAGGAGATCGAGACCATCCTGGCTAACACGGTGAAACCCCGTCTCTACTAAAAATACAAAAACTAGCTGGGCGAGGTGGCGGGCGCCTGTAGTCTCAGCTACTCTGGAGGCTGAGGCAGGAGAATGGCGTAAACCCGGGAGGCGGAGCTTGCAGTGAGCTGAGATCCGGCCACTGCACTCCAGTCCGAGCGACAGAGCAAGACTCCACCTCAAAAAAAAAAAAAAGGACCATGCTGAAGTCACTATTTCATTAACCCTTCTCCTAACAATGTCTTGTGAGTATCCTACTATGATTCTGACAGCAGCTCTACACCTTACAGCTTTGTCAAGTCACTGACATCTGTGAGGATCTGACAAAGAAAAAAGTAAGGCCAGGTGCGGTGGCTCCTGCCTGTAATCCCAACACTTTGGGAGGCCGAGACAGGCAGATCACAAGGTCAGGAGATCAAGATCATCCTGGCTAACACAATGAAACCCCGGCTCTACTAAAAATACAAAAAAATTAGCCAGGCGTGGTGGCATGTGCCTGTAGTCCCAGCTACTTGGGAGGCTGAGGCAGGAGAATCACTTGAACCCAGGAGGCAGAGGTTGCAATGAGCCGAGATCACGCCACTGCACTTCAGACTGGGCAACAGAGCGAGACTCCGTCTCAAAAATAAAATAAAATAAAATAAAATAAAAAGTAGTTTTTCAGAGAGAGGTACAAAATTCTGTATATAATTTCAAGGGATCTGAAGTCCGCCTGAACTTGCGTTCAACCCTTCCAGGACTGAAGAACAACCTACTTTCTTTCTTTTTTTTTTTTTTTTTTTTGAGACAGAGTCTTGCTCTGTTGCCCAGGCTACAGTGCAGTGGCCGGATCTCAGCTCACTGCAAGCTCCGCCTCCTGGGTTCATGCCATTCTCCTGCCTCAGCCTCCCGAGTAGCTGGGACTACAGGCACCCACCACCTCGCCTGGCTAGTTTTTTGTGTTTTGTTTTTTTTCAGTAGAGACGGGGTTTCACCGTGTTAGCCAGGATGGTCTCAATCTCCTGACCTTGTGATCCACCCGTCTTAGCCTCCCAAAGTGCTGGGATTACAGGCTTGAGCCACCACGCCCAGCCAGGACACCTACTTTCACCAACTGATTATTAATCTCAGAGATCTACGTGCACACTCACAAAATCAGGGAGGTACCAAAATATTTACTGCAGGTCAGATACAGGGGCTCACACCTCTAATCCCAGAACTTTGGGAGGCCAAGGTGGGAGGATCACTTGAGACCAACAGTTGGAGACTAGCCTGGGCGACATAGCAAGACCTTATCTCTACTAAAAATAAAAATACTTAGCCCAGTATAGTGGCATGAGACTGTAGTCCCAGCTACTTGGGAGGCCAAGGCTGGAGGATTGCTTGAATTCAGGAGTTTGAGGTTGAAATGAGCTATGATCACACCACTGCACTTCAGCCTGGGCAACAGAGCAAGACCTTGTCTCAAAAAAAAAAAAAATATATATATATATATATATATATATCAAAAAAATATTCATTGCAGTATTGTTTGTAATAGTGAACAATGTGTCCATCTATCTACAGGGGACTGGTTGAATGAACTATGATGTTCATATACATATAAAGAATTCTGCAGATGTTAAAAAAAGCACACCAACGTGGCACATGTATACATATGTAACAAACCTGCATGTTGCGCACATGTACCCTAGAATTTAAAGTATAATAAAAAATAAATAAAAATAAAAAGGTAATAAAAAATAAACCAACCCACAAAAAAGGCTCCCTCTGCATTGATAGAGAAACTGTTCCAGAATGTATTGCTAAGTGCAAAAGGCAGAGAACACAACATATATATACACATATATAGTATACTTGTGTGCGTATATGTGTATATATGCAAAAATATATACTCTCTCTCTCTCTCTCTCTCTCTATATATATATATATATATTTTTTTTTTTTTTTTTTAGAAATGTGTCTCACTCTGTCACCCAGGCTGGAGTGCAGTGGCGCAATCTTGGCTCACTACAACCTCCGCCTCCTAGGTTCAAGCGATTCTCCTGCCTCAACCTCCCAAGTAGCTGGAATTACAGGCATGTGCCACCACTCCCAGCTAATTTTGTACTCTTACTAGAGATGGGGTTTTGCCATGTTAGCCAGGTTGGTCTCTAACTCCTGACCTCAAGTGATCCACCTGCCTAGGCCTCCCAAAGTGCTGGTATTATAGGCATGAGCCACTGTGCCCAGCCCTGAAGTTATTGAACAGCAAAACTAATCTATGCTGGAAAAAAAAAAATCAGAACTGTGATCATCTCTAGGGATAGGTTGAGACTGTTTGGTAAGGCACATGAGGGAATTTTCCCAGGTGATGAAAATATTCTATATCTTAATGGGCAATTTGGTTACACATTTGCCAAAGGTGAACTATATAGTTAAGATCTGTGATTTTTATTGTATATAAATTTCATCTGCAAAATCAGCCATAAGAAGTGTGAAAATGTTATATTCTAATTAATGACATGGTGAAGTCCTTTGGGTGACACGTACTGATGTGTGGAACTTTGAAGTGCATAAAAAATAAGAGAGATTGTGGAATGGACAGAGGGAGGAACCGATGGATCAGTGTGTGATCAGTCAAGAAGAGTACAGTGTTTAGCATCTAGATGATTGGCACCTGTAATCCCAGCACTTTGGGAGGCTGAGGCAGGTGGATCAGTTGAGGCCAGGAGTTCCAGATCAGCCTGGTCAACATGGTGAAACCCCTCTCTACAAAAATTAGCTGGGCATGGTGGCACATGCCTGTCATCCCAGCTACTTGGGAGGCTGAGGCAGGAGAATCGCTTGAACCTGAACCTAACACTGCACTCCATCCTGGGTGACAGAGCAAGACTCTGTCTCAAAAAAAAAGAAAAAAAAAGAAAGAAAAAAAAAAAAGAAAAAATTAAAGAAGAAAGAAAGAAAAATCTAGGTGATTGGCATGTGAGCATTCACTGTATAAGAATTTCAACTTTGGACATTTTGACATTTTCATAATAACATGACGAGAAAAAAGGAAGTCATTGCGCTAGGCTGCTGTTATTCATATGAACTGAGTAGAAATGCATTTACCAGAGTCAGGACAGCTGAGGGATTAAGAACGGGGACTCCAGAGCCTGCATGCCTGTGCCCTTAGCTCCAACTCTTACTAGCTCTGAGCCCTCGGGAAGTCACTAGCCTATCTCAACCTGTTTCCCAGTCCGAACATGCTCATAATAATAATGCCTGCTGCACAGAGTTTGTGAGCATTAAATGCATTAAGATGAGAAAATTGCTAAGAAACATATCTGGTCCACAACAGGTGCTCATTAAATTTAGTTATTTGGTCAACATAAATCCCTCATTGTTGGATATTAAATTTCCTTTCTAACTAGGACAGAATTTTTTCTACGTTTGCTTTTGTTTTATGCTATTATAAACCATGTTGGCGTTATTTTTCCCCCGAATCCTGTCTCTGAATATCCTTAAAATTTCCAGATGTGGGATGACTGCAGGGCAGGGTTCTAAGGTCCTGCTACTGATTTTCAAATCCCTCTCCCCACCCTCCAACCCCATGGCCCATTTCTCTGCACCCTGGTTTGAGGTCGGCCAGTTGGGCTTTGCCTCCGCTTTCGGACCTGCAGCTCATGGATGTTAACCCCCAGAAGCCCCCAGGTACTCACTAGGACGAAGCCAACTTCCCCGCGGGTCAGCGACACGGAGTGGCTGTAGGCATGCACAGTGACGAGGCCCACGTAGGAGACGCGGCGGCTGCCCCGGTGCTCGTTCTTGGCCTCCACACTGAAGGCAGGCAGGGTGTCGTCCTCACTGCACAGCTCTGCCATCGTGTACGAACAGGTGCCCATCATGTCGTAGCGACGGCCGTCGAAGGTGGTGTAATGGGGGTCGCCCTGGGCGCGACAGACAGCAGTAGACTCTGCCACACACTTGGCCTTCCCGTCTACCACCTGGCAGCGCTGCCCAGCTGCACACTGCACGCCTTCGCAGGAGGGCTTCACTGGGGACACCACAGCTGGGGAGGGTATGGAACAGTGAAAAGAGAGAATTATAAGTGTCTGTGGGGTTGGAAATCCCAGCACTTCGGGAGGCCGAAGCGGGCGGATCACTTGAGGTCAGGGGTTCAAGACCAGCCTGCCCAACATGGTGAAATCCCATCTCCATTAAAAATACAAAAATTAGCAGAGCGTGGTGGCACACGCCTGCAATCCCAGCTACTCGGGAGGCCGAGGCAGGAGAATCTCTTGAACCCAGGAGGCAGAGGTTGTAGTGAGCTGAGATGGCACCACTGCACTCCAGCCTGGGTAACAGAGTGAGACTCTGTCTCACAAAAAAAGGAAGAAGGAAGAAGAAAGAAAGAAGAGGAAGAAGAAGAATAAGAAGAAAGAAGAAGAAAGAAGGAAGAAGAAGAAGGAGGAGGAGGAGGAGGAGGGGGAAGAGGAGGGGAAGGGGAGGGGGGAGGGGGAGAGAGG
>NC_045454.1:17629826-17635746 GCF_002776525.5 Piliocolobus tephrosceles | reverse complement strand
GGGGGGGGGGGGGGGGGGGGGGGGGGGGGGGGGGGGGGGGGGGGGAGAAGGAGGAAGAAGCCTGCCTGGGCCTCAGAGGGAGGCATCCTGGAGTCCACTTTGCCTGGGAAGCTTGAGCAATTCGCTCACAACTGCCCATTTTTGCCCATTTTAAAGGTGGGGAAACCAAGGTCTGGAACCCCACAGGGAGATAGTTGCTCAGGCCTCTCTGAAAGTCCCAGGTTTTCTGATTCTCTAGTTTAACACAGAGCAGCCTAGAAGAAGGGAAGGCAGTTAAGTAAGAAAAGGCAGAAACAGTCATTAAAATGTTAATCTGTGTTTTTCTCTCCCCCTTTTCCCCTCTTCCCTACCTTCCCTTCAGGGTCAAAAAGAGCTAAGGGATTATTTATTTATTTTTTTATTTTTATTTTTTGAGACGGAGCCTCACTCTGTCTTCCAGGCTGAGTGCAGTGGCCCAATCTGGGCTCTCACTGCAAGCTCCGCCTCCCGGGTTCACACCAATCTCCTGCCTCAGCCTCTCTAGTAGCTGGGACTACAGGAGCCCCCTACCGCGCCCGGGTAATTTTTTTGTATTTTTAGTAGAGAAGGGGTTTCACTGTGTTAGCCAAGATGGTCTCGATCTCCTGACCTCGTGATCTGCCCACCTCGGCCTCCCAAAGTGCTGGGATTACAGGCGTGAGCCACCGCACCCGGCTGAGCTAAGGGATTTTTTTAAGGACAGAAAATGGAAGACAGGCTTCAGCAGGATGAAAAGGACTATGGAGTCAGGCCGCCTAGGTAGGAATCCTGGCTCAACCAACTGGCTCTGAGACACTGGGCAAGTGGTTTTAAACTCCCTCTGCCTCAGTTTCCTCATTTGTAACATAGGGGTAATAATAATACCTCCTTCATAGGGATCTTGGTGGGGGGTGTTTGAATTAAATAAGCTAAAACTCCAGAAAGCTTTAGAAGTAAACCTAGGTGTTAAATGGAGTGTTACCCATTATAATTAATCACCCACCGCTCCCTCATTCTATTTCTCAAGCCCAAAGTGGCTCCTTGAAGTTGGGTGGCTTCCACGCCTTGAAGGGTAGGGGAGGGACATTTTTGCCAGGTCCAGGAACCCCAGAGTCTTAGCTACATGGGAAGAAACAGCTTTTCCTCCATCTTCCTCCCAGTCTTCAAAAGTTTTTGCAGCTGGGTGTGGTGTCTCAGGCCTGTAATTCAAGCCCTTTGAGAGGCTGAGGCAGGAAGATTGCTTGAGCCCAGGAGTTTGAGACCAGCCCGGGCCACATGGCAAGACCCTGTCCCTACAAAAAATAAATTAAAAATTACCTGGGTGTGGTGGTGCATGCCTGTAGTCTCAGCTACTTGGGAGGCTGAGGAAGGACTGCTTTAGTCCAAGAGTTCAAGGCTGCAGTGAGCTGTGATCACTCCAGCCCAAGTGACAGAGTGACACCCTGTCTCTAAAATAAAAAAAGTTTTGAGGGAGAAGCCGTTATTCCCATTTTACAGATGTGGAAACTGAAGCCCACAGAGATGAAGTCACTTGTCCAAGATCACATAGGAGAGCTGGGATTTGAACCCTGGGACCCTGCACTACACTGACAGTGTCTCATGGACTGAGCCTGAGGTCACACAAACTGCCAGTTCGTATACATTAACTGTGTCAAAAACACGTGAAACACCTAGAAAGATTGCAAGATACTGCCCCTCCCCAATATGTAGTCATCTTACTATCATACATTTAGACCTCCTGAGTTTGGGTATCAACATTCCTACATGAGGTGTGGAGAGTGGCTTAGCAACTGGTGTGGCTATGTCAGTTGCTAAAATATCAAAATATTTCCAAACTGGTTGGTAAGAAGCTGCTGACCTGACTGTCCCCCACAACCCCAAAGATCCCTCCTTCTCAGCACCCTGGCTCTCCCCTAGGACCCTTCCCAGAACAAACCAACAGACAGGGGCTGATGCCAGCATGATGGGGGCTTCAGGACCCTGTCACAGTGCTCTGGCTGCTGTCTCTTCTGACTGGTAGTGCCCCAGCTCTCCCTGGTTGCTAAACATTTAGAATATTGTTTCTGGGAGGATGGGAGGGGCTGCGAAGACTTGAGGAAGGATGTTGCAGAGAAGGGAAGTGAGGGGAGGACAACCAGGATCCTGAAAGCACCAGAGGAGCAGGTGGGTGGAAAAGCGGTCACCAGGTGGACAGGACCAGGGGATATTTTCCATCACTCACTCCGACCGCAATCAGCTGCTGTTGCGTAGCCTGTAGCCTTGGCCAGTCCAAAGGTGAGCAGCCCGAAGTTGGTGGTGGCCTCGGCCGTGTGGATCGTGTCAGCCGTGCCTAGCTCCACTTCAGCATACGAGAACTCACTGCCTGGCACAGCCACCCAGGGGAGCTTGGCCCCCACTGCATGCCCATCTATGGTCAGCTCGCTGGTAGCCTTTGTCTGTGCCACCACCAGGGCCACGCCCTCAGAGCCTGGTACACTCTTGACCACATAGGCAGGGCAGTAGGCCGCCACATCCGGGATCAGGACCAGGTAGGGGTCATAAGTCACTTCATTCCTTATGGCACCTGTGCCAAACAGCAGGACCTGGATGCCCACATTTGCAGACAGGTAGAGTGACCGGGATGGCCGAACCTCAAACTCTACCACATCACCTGCCTGGAGCCCACGGGAGCCAGTGATACCCCCATGGTTATAGGTCAGCTGTGTGGCCTGGCTGGCCACAACGAAGGCCAAATCATAGCGGGACTGGGAGGCCAGCGGGGGTACTACATAGTGGGTGCCCCAGGCAGATGTGGGTAGCAGCTGCTCGACCACATGGTTACAGGTCGTATGTTTCTGGGCACAGCTGTGGCCAGAGAGGACAGCCACGGGGCTACTAGCTGTGACCTTTGACCCCGAGAGATCCACTGAGCTCTGTAGCTGGGCCACATTGTAGGGCTCTAGAGTCACACTTAGGACATCGCCTGCTGGATAGAACTTGCCATTGAATGTCACTGACCCCTTCAGCGTGACACTGACCGAAGCACCTGCGGCACCGGCCACCACGGCAAACTCCTTGACATTCCTGGCTGAGGTGCTGGCGGGTGTGAGCACAAAGTACTCGGTGCCCAGGGCCTGGATGGGCCGCAGCAGTGTCAGCTCTGCTGTGTTGGGCTTGGCATTTAGTGCCTGCACAGAGATAGCATGGTCAGAGTGGATCACCACCGCGTGCTGGAAGATCTTGCTGCCTATCATCTCAGCGTTGGCACTAATGTTGACCATGACAGACTCCCCAGGCCTCACTGTGACATTCTTTGAGGTTTTGTCTGCCTGGCTGAGGATGAAGACAGAAGCCGGGCTCTCTGACAGACTGGAGATAAGCAGGCAGGGGTAGGCCTTGCTGTAGGCCAGCTGATAGTTCTGCAGGAAGGCTGTGAGGAATTCGTTCCTGCCAGTGTTCTTGAGGTCCACTGAAGCCTCCTGGGTCATTCCTGGTTGAGAAAATACAGTTGTGGGTCCACTTATCCAATCCTCCTCACCTTTTGCTCTACACCCAGAAACATGTTGAAATATTAACTTGGGCTTTTCTTCCCCGCTTTGCTTTCCTTTCTTCTGATTCATGCAGCATTCGTCTACAAGCCTTGCTGGCTTTTGTTTTTCAAAAATCTAAACACCTTAGACAGGGCCCTCAAACTCAAATGCTGATGGGGCCAGGCAAGAAATATGAATGTGTGAAACAGTCCCGGAGGGGCGACTGTGGAACTGGAGCACTCCTACACCATCTAAAGTGGGTTGTTGCTTATGCAAATCAATCAGTGTGATACATCTTATCAACAGAATAAAGGACAAAAACTATACGATCACTTCAATTGAGCCAGAAAAGCATTTGACAAAATTTAACAACCTTTCATGATAAAAATTCTCAAGAAAGTGGATATGGAAGAAACACACCCCAACATGATGAAAGCCATGTACAACAGACCCACAGCTGCTATCATACTGAATGGGGAAAAACTGAAAGCCTTTGCTCCAAGATCTGGAACACAACAAGGATGTCCACTTTCACCACTGTTCTTCAACATATTGTTGTTAGTCCTAGCTAAACCTCTTAGACAATAGAAAAAAATAAAGGGTATCCAAACTGGAAAAAGAGAGGTCAAATTATCTTTGTTTGCAGATGATATAATCTTATATTTAGAAAAACCTAAAGACACCTGGGCTTGGTGGCTCACGCCTATAATCCCAGCACTTTGGGAGGCCGAGGTGGGCAGATCAAGAGGTTAAGAGATTGAGACCATCCTAGCCAACATGGTGAAACCTGTCTCTATTAAAAATACAAAAAAAAAAAAAAAAAAAAAAAAATTAGCCTGGCATGGTGGCAGACACCTGTAATCCCAGCTACTCAGGAGGTTGAGGCAGGAGAATCACTTGAACCTGGGAGGCGGAGATGGCGGTGAGCCAAGATTGCACCATTGCACTCCAGCCTGGGCAACAAGAGCAAAACTCCGTATCAAAAAAAAAAAAAAAAAAAAAGAAAGAGAAAAAAGAAAACGAGAAACACATTCAAGAAGCTATTAGAACTGATAAACAAATTCACTAAACTTGCAGGATACAAAATCAACATACAAAAATCAGTAGCATTTCTATATGCTAACAGCAAACAATCTGAAAAAAAAAAAGGAAAGTAATCCCATTTATAATAGCCACAAATAAAATAAAACACCTAGGAATAAACCAAAGAAATGAAAGATCTCTACAATGAAAACTATACAACAGTAATGAAAGAAATGGAAGAGGACACACACCAAAAAAATGGAAAGATATTCCATGTTCATGGATTGGAAGGCGCAATATTGTTAAAATGTCCAGACTACCCAAAGCAATCTACAGATTCAGTGCAATCCCTATAAAAATACCAGTGACATTCTTCACAGAACTAGAAGACTAATCCCAAAATTTATGTGGAAACATGAAATACCCAGAATAGCCAAAGCCATCCTAAGCATAAAGAACAAAACTGGAGGAATCACATTACCTGACTTCACATTATATACTACAAAACTATAGTAACCAAAACAGTGTGGCACTGGCATAAGAACAAACACATGGACCAGTGGAAAAGAATATAGAACACAGAAACAAATCTACCCACCTACAGTGAATTCATTTTTGACAAAGATCCCAAGAACATACACTGTGGGATATCCAGTTTTCCCAGCACCATTTATCTTCAATAAAATAAAGGTGGCATGTACCTGTAATCCCAGCTACACGGGAAGCTGAGGATTTATCTTCAATAAGTGGTGCTGGGAAAACTGTATATCCATATGCAGAAGAGTGAAACTAGACCCCTATCTCTCACCATATACAACAATCAAATCAGAATGGATTAAAGACTTAAATCTAAGACCTCAGACTATGAAACTACTACAAGAAGACATTTGGGAAACTCTCCAGTTCATTGGTCTGGGCAAAAATTTATTGAGTAATACATCAAAAGCACAGGCAACCAAAGAAAAATGGATAAATGGGATCACATCAACCTAAAAAGCTTCTACTCAGCAAAGGAAACAATCCACAAAGTGAAGACACAACTGACAGAATGGGAGAAAATATTTACAACCCATCGAGCTAAAGCAATTAGACGAGAGAAAGAAATAAAGACATCCAAATTGGAAAAACAAAACAAACAAAAAAGAAGTCAAATTATCCTTGTTTGCAGATGATATAATCTTATATTTAAAAAAAAAAACCTAAAGACTCCATCAAAAAGCTATTGCAGGATACAATATCAACACACAAAAATCAGTAGCCTTTCTATATGGTACTGACAAGGGATTAATAACCAGAATATAAAAGGACCTCAAACAACTCAATAGCAAAAAAATCAAATAATCTGATGTGTGTGTGTGTGTGTGTGTGTGTGTGTGTGTGTGTGTGTGTGT
>NC_045454.1:17552618-17629816 GCF_002776525.5 Piliocolobus tephrosceles | reverse complement strand
TGTGTGTGTGTGTGTGTGTGTGTGTGTGTGTGTGTGTGTGTGTGTCTGAGATGGGGTCTTGCTCTGTCACCCAGGCTGGACTGCAGTGGCACGATCTCAGCTCACTGCAACCTCTGCCTCCTGGGTTCAAGTGATTCTCTTGCCTCAGCCTCCCAAGTAGGTGGGATTATAGGCATGTACCACCATGCCTGGCTAATTTTTGTACTTTTAGTAGAGACAGGGTTTCACCATGTTGGCCAGGTTGCTCTCAAACTCCTGACCTCAAGTGATCCATCTGCCTCGGCCTCCCAAAGTGATAGGATTAGAGGTGTGAGCCACCACGTCCGAATTAATCTGATTTAAAAATGGGCAAAAGATCTAAATAGACATTTCTCAAAGAAGACATACACATGGCCAGCAGGTATATCAAAAAATGCTCAACATCACTAATCATCAGAGGACAATGAGATACCATCTCACTTGTGTTAAAATGGCTTTTATCCTAAAGAAAGGCAATAATGAATGCTGGTAAGCATGTGGAGAAAAGGGAATCTCTTACACTGTTGGTGGGACTGTAAGTCACTACAATCACTATCAATAATAGTATGAAGGTTTCTCAGAAAACTAAAACTAGAACTACTACATGATCCAGCAATTCCTTTCCTTCCAAGACAGGAAGTCAGTATATCCAAGAGACATCTGCTTTCCCATGTTTATTGCAGCAGTATTCATAATAGGCAAGATATGGAATCAACCTAAGTGTCCATCAACAGATGAAAGGATAATGGAAATTTAGTATACACAAACAATGGAGAATCATTCCGCCATAAAAAAAGAATGAGATCACCCCACACAGTGGCTCACACCTAAAATCCCAGCACTTTGGGAGGCCGAGGCAGGTGGATCACTTCAGGTAAGCAGTTCGAGAGCAGCCTGGCCAACATGGTGAAACCCTGTCTCTACTAAAAATACAAAAATTAGCCAGGAATGGTGGCATGTACCTGTAATCCCAGCTACTCGGGAGGCTGAGGCATGAGAATCACTTGAACCTGGGAGGTGGAGGTTGCAGTGAACCGAGAAAGTGCCACTGTACTCCAGCCTGGGTAACAGCATGAGACTGGGTCTAAAAAAAAAAAAAAAAGAAAGAAAAAAAAAGAAGGAATGAGATTCTGTTATTTGCAACAACATGGATGGAACTGGATGACATTATGTTAAGTGAAATAAGCCAGTGCAGAAAGACAAATTTCACATGTTCTCACTCATGTATGGGAGTTTAAAATTTTTAACTGATGAACTCGTAGAAATAGAGAGTGAAGGCTGACTCTCTTTTCGAACTCAGCCCACCTGCACCCAGGTAAAATAAACAGCCTTGTTGCTCACACAAAGCCTGTTTGGTGGTCTCTTCACACGGACACATGAAACATTTGGTGCTGAAGACCCGGGTCAGCGGGACTCCTTCGGGAGACTAATCCGCTGTCCTCATCCTCACTCCGTGAAGAGATCCACCTATGACCTCGGGTCCTCAGACCAACCATTTCAAGGAAGATCTCACCGATTTTAAATCGGGTAAGTGGCCTCTTTTTACTCTCTTCTCCAACCTCTCTCACTATCCCTCAACCTCTTTCTCCTTTCAATCTTGGCGCCACCCTTCAATCTCGGCGCCACCCTTCAATCTCTTCCTTCTCTTAATTTCAATTCCTTTCATTTTCTGGTAGAGACAAAGGAGACACATTTTATCCGTGGACCCAAAACTCTGCTGCTGGTCACAGACTCCAGAAGGCAGCCTTCCCTTGGTATTTAATCATTGCGGGGAGGCCTCTCTGATTATTCACCCACGTTCCATTGGTGTCTGATCTCCGCGGGGATGCCTGCCTTGATCATTCACCCATGTTCCCTTGGTGGCAAGTCAATTGCGGGGACACCTGCTTTGGTGCTCACCCACGTTGCAGCCCAGGGCTGCTCCCCACCCCCTTCTCCATGTCTCTACCCTTCTCTTTAAACTTGCCTCCTTTACTATGGGCAAACTTCCACCCTCCATTCCTTCTTCTTCTCCCTTAGCCTGTGTTCTCAAGAACTTAAAACCTCTTCAACTCTCGCCTGACCTAAAATCTAAGCATCTTATTTTCTTCTGCAACACCGTTTGGCCCCAATACAAACTCAACAATGGTTTTAAATGACCAGAAAATGGCACTTTTGATTTCTCCATCCTACGAGATCTAGATAATTTTTGTCGAAAAATGGCCAAATGGTCTGAAGTGCCTGACGTCCAGGCATTCTTTTACACATTGGTCCCTCCCTAGTCTCTGCTCCCAATGCAACTTGTCCCAAATATTTCTTCTTTCTTCTTTCTCTCCTGTCTGTTCCTTCAGTCTCCACCCCAAGCTCCGAGTCCTATGAATCCTTCTTTTCTACAGACTCATCAGATCTCTCCCCTTCTCCCCAGGCTGCTCCTTGCCAGGTGGAGCCAGCTCCCAATTCTTCCTCAGCCTCTGCTCCCCCACCCTATAATCTTTCTATATCGCCCCCCCTCCTCACACCCGGTCTGGTTTACAGTTTCGTTCAGCGACTAGCCCTCCTCCACCTACCCACCTCTTAGAGAGGTGGCTGGAGCTGAAGGCATAGTCAGGATACAGGGCCTTTTTCTCTATCAGACCTTTCCCAAATCAGCTAGCGTTTAGACTGTTTCTCATCAGACCCCACTAAATATGTACAGGAATTCCAATATCTAACTCTGTCCTACAGTTTAACCTGGAGTGACTTAAATGTCATCCTAACTTCTACCCTCTCCCCTGATGAATCGGAAAGAGCTTTTTCTCTAGCCCAGTCTCATGCTGACAACCGCCAGCTTCATGAGCCAGATCTCTAGGAAGGCATTAGAGCAGTTCCCCGAGGAGATCCCCAATGGAACTATCAGGCCAATTCCCCAGGTATAGCTAGGCGAGATAACATGGTTTCCTGCCTAGTCGAAGGGCTTAAAAGGCAGCTTACAAAGCTGTTAATTATGACAAACTTAAAGAAACTACCCAAGGTAAAGAACCCAGCCCAATTCACGGCCCGCTTAGCAACAACCCTTAGACACTTTACCGCCCTAGACCCAGAGGGGCCAGAAGGCTGCCTTCTTCTTAATATGCATTTTATCACCCAGTCAGCTCCTGACATAAGAAAAAGCTCCAAAAATTAGATTCTGGCCCTCAAACCCCACAACAGAACTTAATTAACCTCACCTTCAAGGTGTACAATAGTAGAGAAGAGTTCAATTACTTGCCTCTGCTGTGAGAGAAACCCCAGCCATATCTCCAGCACACAAAAACTTCAAAACACCTAAGCCACAGCGGTCAGGCATTCCTTCAGGACCTCCTCCCCCAGGATCTTGCTTCAAGTGCTGGAAATCTGGCCACTGGGCCAAGGAATGTCTGCAGCCCGGGATTCCTCCTAAGCCGTGTCCCATCTGTGTGGGACCCCACTGGAAACTGGACTGTCCAGCTGGCCCAAGGCTCTGACTGACTCCTTCTCAGATCTTCTCGGCTTAACAGCTGAAGACTGACACTGCCCGATCGCCTCGGAAGCCTACAGGATCATCACAGATGCTTTCGGTACCTCTTACAGTGGAGGATAAGTCTGTCCCCTTTTTAATTAATACAGAGGCTGCCCACTCCACGTTACCTTCTTTTCAAGGGTCTGTTTCCCTTGCCTCCATAACTGTTGTGGGTATTGACAACACAGGCTTCTAAACCTCTTAAAACTCCCCCACTCTGGTGCCAGCTTGGACAATGTTCTTTTATTCAGTCCTTTTCAGTTATCCCCACCTGCCCAGTTCCCTTATTAGGTTGAGATATTTTAACTAAATTATCTGCTTCCCTGACTATTCTTGGGCTACAGCCACACCTCATTGCCACCTTTTGCCCCAGTTCAAAGCTTCCTCCACATCCTGTCCTTGTATCTCCCCACCTTAATCCACAAGTATAGGATACCTCTACTCCCTCCCTGGTGACAAATGATGCACCCCTTACCATCCCATTAAAACCTAATCACCCTTACCTTGCTCAATGCCAATATCCCATCCCACAGCACGCTTTAAAAGGATTAAAGCCTGTTGTCACTTGCCTGTTACAGCATGGCCTTTTAAAGCCTAAAAACTCTCTTTACAATTCCCCCATTTTACCTGTCCCAAAACCGGACAAGCCTTACAGGTTAGTTCAGATCTGCGCCTTATCAACCAAATTGTCTAGCCTATCCACCCCATGGTGCCAAAGTCATATACTCTCCTATCCTCGATAGGTCCCTCCGCAACCCCTCCATAACCCATTATTCTGTTCTGGATCTCAAACATGCTTTCTTTACTATTGTACCCTTCATCCCAGCCTCTCTTCACTTTCACTTAGGCTGACCCTGACACCCATCAGGCTCAGCGAATTACCTGGGCTGTACTGCCGCAAGGCTTCACAGACAGCTCCCATTACTTCAGTCAAGCCCAGATTTCTTCCTCATCTGTTACCTATCTCAGTATAATTCTTTATGAAAACACACATACTCACCCTGCTGATCATGAATGGCTAATCTCCCAAACCCAAACCCCTTCTACAAAACAACAACTCCTTTCCTTCCTAGGCATGGTTAGGTACTTCCGCCTTTGGATACCTAGTTTTGCAATCCTAACAAAACCATTATATAAACTCACAAAAGGAAACCTAGTTGACCCCATAGATCCTAAATCCTTTCCCCACCCCTCTTTCCGTTCCTTGAAGACAGCTTTAGAGACTGCCCCAACACTAGCTCTCCCTGACTCATCCCAACCCTTTTCATTACACACAGCTGAAGTGCAGGGCTGTGCAGTCGGAATTCTTACACAAGGACCGGGACCACGCCCTGTGGCCATTTTGTCCAAACAGCTTGACCTTACTGTTTTAGGCTGGCCATCATGTCTCCGTGCAGTGGCTGCCGCCGCCCTAACACTTTTAGAGGCCCTCAAAATCACCAACTATGCTCAACTCACTCTCTACAGCTCTCATAATTCCCAAAATCTATTTTCTTCCTCACATCTGACGCATATACTTTCTGCTCCCCAGCTCCTTCAGCTATACTCACTCTTTGTTGAGTCTCCCACAATTACCATTGTTCCTGGCCCAGACTTCAATCCGGCCTCCCACATTATTCCGGATACCACACCTGACCCCCATGACTGTATCTCTCTGATCCACCTGACATTCACTCCATTTCCCCATAGTTCCTTCTTTCCTGTTCCTCACCCTGATCACACTTGGTTTATTGATGGCAGTTCCACCAGGCCTAATCGCCACTCACCAGCAAAGGCAGGCTATGCTATAGTATCTTCTACATCTGTCATTGAGGCTACTGCTCTGCCCCCCTCCACTACCTCTCAGCAAGCCAAACTCATTGCCTTAATTCCGGCCCTCACTCTTGTAAAGGGACTATGAGTCAATATTTATACTGACCCCATATCCTGCACCACCATGCTGTTTCATGAGCTGAAAGGTTTCCTCACTACACAAGGGTCCTCCATCATTAATCCCTCTTTAATAAAAACTCTTCTCAAGGCCACTTTACTTCCAAAGGAAGCTGGAGTCATTCACTGCAAGGGCCATCAAAAGGCATCAGATCCCATCACTCAGGACAATGCTTATGCTGATAAGCAGCTAGCTTTCCAACTTCTGTCCCTCATGGCCAGTTTTTCTCCTCATCTCGTCACTCCCACCTACTCCCCGACTGAAACTTCCACCTATCAATCTCTTCCCACACAAGGCAAATAGTTCTTAGACCAAGGAAAATATCTCCTTCCAGCCTCTCAGGCCCATTCTATTCTATCATCATCTCATAACCTCTTCTATGTAGGTTACAAGCTGCTAGCCCACCTCTTAGACCCTCTCATTTCCTTTCCATCGTGGAAATCTATCCTTAAGGAAATCACTTCTCAGTGTTCCATCTGCTATTCTACTACTCCTCAGGGATTGTTCAGGCCCCCTCCCTTCCCTACACATCAAGCTCGGGGACTTGACCCTGCCCAGGAGTGGCCTTTACTAGTCAAATCACCCAAGCAGTTTCTCAGGCTCTTGGTATTCAGTGGCTCCTGGTTTTACCTCAAACTGCCACCCTTAAGTCTCTCTTTAAGTGGATAGAAGATTTTCAGTACACTCCAATACTTTCACCCTGATGAAGTCCTATTCTTTACTTTTATACTTACTCTTATTCTCATTCCCATTCTTATGCTACCCTCTACCTCTCCCCAGCTATCTCCACCACACTATCAATCTCACTCTCTCCTAGCCGTCTCAAATCCTTCTTTAACAAACAATTGCTAGCTTTGCATTTCTCTTCCCTCCAAATTTGAGGAGGCCCTGACTTACTCATTGCTAAAAAAAAAAGCCAGGGGGACTCTGTATCAATGAAGAATGTTGTTTTTACCTAAATCAATCTGGCCTGGTATATGACAACATAAAAAAACTCAAGGATAGAGCCCAAAAACTCGCCAACCAAGCAAACAATAGCATTGAATCCCCATGGACACTCTCTAATTGGACATCCTGGGTCCTCCCAATTCTTAGTCCTTTAATATCTGTTTTTCTCCTTCTTTTATTCGGACTTTGTATCTTTCATTTAGTTTCTCAAGTCATACAAAACTGCATCCAGGCCATCACCAATAATTCTATATGACAAACGCTCCTTCTAACAACCCCACAATATCACCCCTTACCCCAAAATCTTCAGTTGAATCTCTCCCACTGTAGGTTCCCACGCTGCCCCTAATCCTGCTCGAAGCAGCCCTGAGAAACATCGCCCATTATCTCTCCATATCGCCCCCAAAAATTTTCACTGCCACAACACTTTACCACTATTTTGTTTTATTTTTCTTATTAATGTAAGAAGACAGGAATGTTAGGACTCTGAGCCCAAGCTAAGCCATCATATCCCCAGCGACCTGCACGTATACATCCAGATGGCCTGAAGCAACTGAAGATCCACAGAAGTGAAAATAGCCTTAACTGATGACCTTCCACCATGGTGATTTGTTTCTGCCCCACCCTAACTGATCAATGTACTTTGTAATCTCCCCCACCCTTAAGAAGTTTCTTTGTAATTCTCCCCACCCTTGAGAATGTACTTGGTGAGCTTCACCCCCTGCCCCCAAAACATTGCTCTTAACTTCACCGCCTATCCCAAAACCTATAAGAACCAATGATAATCCCACCACCATTTGTTGACTCTTTTCGGACTCAGCCCACCTACACCCAGGTGAAATAAACAGCCCTGTTGCTCCCAAAAAAAAAAAAAAAAGAAAAAAGAAATAGAGAGTGAAATGATGGTTACCACAGGCTGGAAATGATAGTGGGGAGTGGGGGATAAGCAGATATGGTTAATGGAAACAAAAATACAGTTAAACAGTTAGATGAAATGGATAAAATCCAGTATTTGGTAGCGGAACAGGATGATTATTATTGACAATAATTTATGGTATATTTTAAAATAACTGAGAGTGGAATTGGAATGTTCCTAACACAAAGAAATGACAAATGCTTGAGGTGATGGATGCCCTAGTTACCCTGATTTTATCATTACACACTGTATGCCTGTATCAAAATATCACAGGTACTCCATAAATGGAGACAACTACTATGTACCCATAAAAATTAAAATTTTAAAAAATATATAAACTAGTAAAAAAAAATAAAGTGGGCTGTTGAGACTAGATTTCACCTGTTATAATGAAAGAATGTGAGCTTTTTTAAATTGTAAGACCTTCCTGTTTTTCTTTTTTTTTTCTTTTGAGACGGAGTCTCGCTCTGTCACCCAGGCTGGAGTGCAGTGGCATGATCTCGGCTCTCCAGAACCTCTGCCTCTCAGGTTCCAGTGATTCTACTGCCTCAGCCTCCTGAGTACTGGGACTACAGGCATGTGCCACCATGCACAGCTAACTTTTGTATTTTTTCTTTTTTTTCCCCCCTTTGAGATGGAGTCTCACTCTGTCACCCAGGCTGGAGTGCAGTGGCACGATCTTGGCTCACTGCAACCTCCGCCTCCTGGTTTCCATGCCTGGCTAATTTCTGTATTTTTAGTAAAGACATGGTTTCACCATGTTGGCCAGTCTGGTCTCAAATTCCTGACCTCAGGTGATCCACCTGCCTCGGTCTCCCAGAGTGCTGGGATTACAGGCGTGAGCCACCATGCCTGGCCGTTCTGTTTTTTAAAGAGAAACTGGCTATCTGAATTTTCATGTGAAATCTCCAACCCACAATTGTTTTAAGCACTTTGGAGCTCAAAGTGAATGTACTCTGCTGCTGGTGTATGCATGATTTTCATCTTTTTGCAAACTGGAGTGCAGTGGCTTAAACACAACACACTGCAGCCTCAACCTCCTGGGCTCAAGGGATCCTCCTATCTCAGCTTCCAGTATAGCTGGGACCACAGACATGCACTATGTGCCTGGCTCATTTTTTAAAATTTTTTCTAGAGGCAGGGTCTCACTTTGTTGCCCAAGCTGGTCTTGAACCCCTGGGCTCAGGTGATCCTCCTGCCTCAGCCTCCTGAAGTGTTGGGATTACAGGCATGACCCACTGCACCCAACTGATTTTTGTCTTAATAGGACTTGTAGGGACCAGATGCGGTGGCTCTCGCCTGTAATCCCAGCACTTTGGGAGGCCAAGGTGGGTGGATCACTTGAGGTCAGGAGTTCATGACCAGATTGACCAACATGGTGAATTTCCATCTCTACTAAAAATACAAAATGAGCCAGACATGGTGGTGTGGGGCGCCTGTAATCCCAGCTACCAGGGAGGCTGAGGCAGGAGAATCACTTCAACCCAGGAGATGGAGGTTGCAATTAGCTGAGATTGCACCCTCGCACTCCAGTCTAGGCAACAAGAGTGAAACTCCATCTCAAATAATAATAATAATAATGGGACTTGGGGGTTTGTGAAAAGGGGATAAAGAAAACAAGGGGATTATGGAAGGGTGGATGAATTGTCTCCTAGAAATAGATGGTAGTGGGGGCTTCTGACCACCCCCAACTAGGAAGAGCATCTCTGGAGCTGAGAAGAGAGAGAGAGAGAGGTCTAAGGAACCTTGAAGAGAGTGGCGGGGGGGACTATGTAATGACCACCTTCCATATAAAAGGGGCCTTGAAGGATATCCCAGGGGGCCAGGGGATCAGGGAAAACGGACATTTCAAAAGTAGCCTAGATGGATGCTGACTGGTGACTAGAGGGCCCTCATATCCCATCCTCCCCCCGGTACTTTGCCTAAAATTTTACTTCCGGACACATCCCTGGGAGAATTGGGGACGACAGCCTCCAAAAACAACTTTCATGAAATTTTCCATCAACTCAGCAGAATGAGGCTCAGAGTCAAAACCTTAGTTGAGTTGCAGAAAACCAAGACAGTTTGTGCACACTTGAGTTTGGGGACTAAGGTTTTCACCAGTGCTCCCATCCAGAAAAGGGTGAGAATCGGTGAATTCTACCACATCCCTCTGCAGAGCCTAAGGGCCTCTCTCCTGCCTCAGCTAGCCTGGGGTGACATGTGGAGGAGGCACACATGGAAGGCATGGACCCAGGCAGAGTTCCCCAGGTTGGAACAAGGACATGGAGAGGGTCTTGGTCTGACTTACCCCACAGGAAGGTTGCTCCAGCCCAGAGTATCCACCAGCTCCACAGGGCACCCATGGCTGCAGTAGGAAAAGAGAAGGGATCATAGGAGGCTGAGTCACTGCCTCTGTTGGAGACTGTCCTCGGCAGAAGGGCCCACTCTCATGACAAGGGCCACCTGGGACCATGAAGGCTGAGGTGTGGAAAGAAGTCAGGCAGATTGGACCAGGGGGTATGGATCCAAGGACCAGTGTGTGTATAGGGGAGGCTGGCTGTCCAGTGGGTCTGGAGATCGGGTGGGGAGGGCAGTAGCCAGGGACGGGGTGGGGAGTTGGCTGTCTTGTGGGTCTAGGGGTAGGATGAGGAGGCCTAAAGCCAGGAGCAAGAGTAGGGGACCTGCTGTTCCACTTCCAAAGGGGACCCCAGCCCTTCTCACCTGCAGGTTCCTGGAGCTGCAGGGCCTGCCCTGTGGCAGGGCTATATAGTGGAGTTTCTGGGCCCCTCAGGCCACACCCTGGGTCATGTGCCAGGCAGATGATGCCAACTTCCTGGAGGAGGCTGCCATCCTTAGGGCCAGATGAAATGGGAAACTGTGAAGGCCTGGGAAGGAGGGATGGTGATTCTGGATGCCTGGGTTCCAAGAAGGAAGTGAGGACGGCTCCTGGCCATTCCCTGGATGCCTTCTGGAAAGTTTGGTCCTGGAAGGGTGGGGTCTCTGAGGGAGATAGCTGGGGAGCAGAAAGCTGAACACCTGGGTCCCTGGGTGGAGGCAGGGTGGGGTGGGGGTGTGGGCAGCGAGGCGGGAGGTGGCATGTGGTCATATCTGCTGGTTTAGTGGCTAGATTCCTTCCTTTGGCTCCTGCCAGGAACAACAATGAGGAACAACCATATCCGGGTCCTGGTTCCTCCTCAGTCCCCACAGGCTGGGGAGTCCCTAGCCACCCACATCCTGCTTCCAGACACCACTAGGGGCAGGTGTCTGGGATGGGCAGGAGTCTGAGGCTACGGAGTGGGACACAAGACTTCCACCAAAGCCCAGTGGGGCCTTTGCGGTTTCTCATCTGCAAAACGGGAACACCAAAACCTGCCTCTCTGGGCATCTTTATGTCCCAGAGATGTAAAGAAATTTTCAAAGACTGTAGAGCTGGGGGGCAGCCTCTTCTGGTGCGGGCGCAGGCCAGCATGCAGGTGAGCACTGGGACTGAGGCAATATGTGAAGAAGGGACAATGGCCTCTGTTTCCCGGTTCCACACAGACACCTGGATTCCACTTCTGATTCCAGACACCTGCCCCTGGAAATAGGATATAGGTGGCCAGGGACTCCCCAGCCTGTGGGGACCAAGGAAGAGCCAGGACCTGTTGGTTTGGGGGGGTATTTTTGTGTGTAGGGAGGGTTTGCTCTTAGCAGGGGCTAGCTGAACAGGTTTAGGGGACTCTGTGCCTCTCCATCACCCCAGAATTTGCCTGAGATGGGAGGTGGAGGTCTAGGTTGCACACAAGGAGCAGAATGAGGTGAAAGTTGGGCTTTCTCATCTGGAGTCAGCTCCTCTGAGAAGCTGGCCGGACCCATGCCCTACCTGCCTTCTCCCTGATCCAGGATCTCACTGTTTGCTAGGGGAGTCTCCCCTGGGACCAACAGCTGCAAAGCGTGGGTGCCCTCTTGGACCAACACCCTAGCAGCTGCTGCCTCTAGGGCTCCTCCTCTCTTATCACAGGATAAGATATCTCACTCTGGGAGGCCAGAGTGGGTGCGGGGGCTTCTCTCTCCCTGGAGCACCAATCCCCATGCCCACCCAAGGCACATTCCTGGAGGGAAAGATAAAGGCTCAGAGTTGACTGGGACATAAAGTCAACCAGGAAAATGAAGTGACTAAATAGGAGATTAAAAGCCAGAGATAACAAGAAACAAGCAGGGGCAGGGGACCCACAGGAAATGGAAGCTTTGGGAAAAGGATGCCGGGGTCCCTGAAGGGTCTAAAAGTTGGTGGAAGGGGCTGTTGAGTCCCTGAAAGAGATAAGGACTGGGAGGAGGAGACGTCAGGATTCCTAGGAGGAAACAGCAATTGCAAACCAAGATGTGAAAATTCTCTGTGTGAGGTCAGGCAGAGTGGCTCAGCTTGTAATTCTAGCACTTTGGGAGGCTGAGGCAGGAGGATTGCTTAAGGCCACAAGTTTGAGACCAGCCTGGTTCAAGACCAACATTGTGAGACCCTGTATCTACAAAAAATACAAAAATTAGCCAGGCAGATGTTGCACACTTGTAGTCCCAGCTACTTGGGAGGCTGAGGCAGGAGGATCACTTGAGGCCACAAGGTCAAGACCAGCCTGGGCAACATAGTGAGACCCTTTCTCTATAAAAAATACAAAAATAAACTGAGTGTGTAGTCTCCACCATTCAGGAGGCTAAGGTGGGAGGATTGCTTGATCCTAGGAGTCTGAGGCTGCAGCGAGCCGTGATCATGCCACTGCACTCTGACCTGGGGAGAAAAAGAAAAAAGATAATAAGATCCTCTGTATGCGATACCTGTCTTGTAGTTTGAGGCACTCAGAGACAAATGGGAGGTGAAGGGAAAGAATCAGGGTGAGTTTCATGGGCGTTTCTGGCTCTCAATTCTCTTTAAGCCTTGGGGGTTCCCCTGGTTGATCACAGAAAGAAGCTTTCTGCCTTCAAAATTCATCATCGCTCTCCACAGCCAGAGTCCCCAGAAATGGGATGGTTGTGGTGGGAGATCTCACAAATTAATATTCTGTGACAATCCCTTTTGGTCTTCTTTCTCACTCCTTTTAAGGCCCAAGTGGTGTGTGTGTGCGCGTGTGTGTGTGTGTGTACACAGCCCTGTGCCTTACCCTGTATTATATCAATTCTCAGGAAACCCTTTGGTGACCCGGGAAATAAACTCTGAGGACACTTCCTTATCGTCAGAGAAATCGCATTCCTCCACTGGCAGGCTTGCTCTGAGCCCAAACAAGGGTATTTGTGTATCTGAGCCTTTCAGCCTCTCTCTGCTTATCTGCCTCTGTCTCCCTGCAACATGTGCACTGGCTACACCATCCCAGACCCCTGGGCCCCTCTGACTAGTCTTGGCTTTACAGACCTGAGCACAGTGGGAGAGAATGTACTCTCTCCAGCTAAATGCAGGCTTGTGGGCAATTTCTAACTTAATTCCTTTATGCTCTGGATCCCACAATCTGACTTCCATAGGCACTGGATGTTTTTCTAAACTCTCCAACGACCCATTATTTGCCACTTGCCTCTAGTTCCTTCCCTGTAACATTTGACATTCACACTTCCTCTCTGCCTATAATAATTGAAATTCTATAGGAGATGTTCTCTGATCATAATGGAATCAGCTTGAAATTAATAACAGAAAAACAGGGAAATCTCCACTCACAAAGATATTGAGCAACTCACTTCTAAATAATCCATGGGCCAAACAGGAAGTATCAAAAATACATAGAATTAAATGAAAATGAAAAGAAGATATTTCAAAATATGTGGGATATAGCTAAAGGGAAATGTATGGCATTAAACATTTACATTAGAAAAGAGGAAAGTTCTCAAACCAATAATCTAAGCTCTTACACAAGAAAGTAGTAAAAGACCAAAACAAACACAAAGCAGAAGAAAGGAAATAATAAAGAACAGAAATTAATAAAACTGAACATGAGAAAATCAATGAAACAAAAGAACTACTTTGTCGTTGTTGTTGTTAACAAGAGCAAGGCTTTGAATTTCCCAAATGCATTTGTGGATTTGTCTATTGTTGAATAGAGCATTCTATAAATATCAATTAGATCCTGTTGATTGATGCTGTTATTCAGTTCTTTGATACTCTCACATATTTTATCCCTGGTAGTTCTATCAATTTGGTGAGAGTGAGGTTTTTAATTCCCCAACTATATTTGTGGACTTGTCTATTTCACCTTTCAACTCTATTGGTTTTTGCTTCATGTACTTGAATCTCTGTTGTTTGGTACATATACCTTAGGATTGCAATGTCTTGGCAGAATGATCCTTTGTTTTTAGCAATGTTTTTTGTGCTGAAGGAAAATATTTTCATATTAATATAGTACTTCCTTCCTTTTAAAAATTTATATTTAAAAAATATGTATATATATTAGACAGAGTCTCACTCTGTTGCCCAAGATGGAGTGCAAGGGCATGGGCTCATCTCACTGCAGTCTCTGCCTCCCAGGTTCACGCAATTCTCCTGCTTCAGCCTCCCAAGTAGCTGCTATTACAGGCACCTGTGACCACGCCTGGCTAATTTTCGTATTTTTAGTAGAGACGGGGTTTCACCATGTTGGCCACGCTGGTCTTGAACTCCTGACCTCAAGTGATCTACCCACCTTGGCCTCCCAAAGTGCTGGGATTATAGGAGTGAGCCACCATGCCCAGCCTAAAATTTATATTTATAATAATATAAATTAATAAAATTAATATTTTCTATTATTTTATTTTCAACCTACCTATGTTGTTATATTTGGAGTAAAGCTTTTTGGAGACAATATCTACTTGGGTCATTTTTTAAAATTCACTCTACCTATCTCTGGTCTTTTATTTCATGTAAGTAGATAGACTATTTACATTTAAAGTAGTTATTGATATGTTTCGACTTAAGTTTATCATTTTATTATTCATCTTCCATTTGTTCCGTTTCTCATTCTTATTTTTTCTTGCATTCCTTTGAGTTATATGAGCAATTTTTAGCATTCCATTTTTATTTTTTGATTTGTTTTTGAATACATAATTTGTAGAATTTTCTTAGCACTTGCTCTAGTACTACAATATACATATGTAACTGATAATCCAACTTATTGATATTTTACCACTTTAATTGAAGTGTTGAAACTTTATATTCATATACATCCTTTTACCCTCCTACTTATACGTGTGTATATTCATATATAATAACTATTTTAAGTATTGTCTCTTCCTATCGACATCAGATGATACTATAATTTTTTCTTCAACCAACTACGATTTTTAAAAACTCATGAGGAGGGTAATCTGCTATATTTATCAATATTTTTGTCCATTCTGCTATTCTTCCTTCCTTTCTGAAGTTCTGAGCCTTTTCCCGTAACATTTGGAGTTTGGAGAACTTCCTTTAATCATTCTTTAAAAATAATTCTACTGATGACAAAGTCTTGTAGTCTTCCTTCATCTAAAAGCTTTTCATTTCTTCTTCATTCCCCAAAGATAATTTTGCTGGATATAAGATTCTCGGCTGGGTGCAGTGGCTCATGCCCGTAATCCCAGCAGTTTAGGGGGCTGAGGTGGGCAGATCACAAGGTCAGGAGTTCCAGGCCAGCCCAGCTAACGTGGTGAAACCCTGTCTCTAATAAAAGTACAAAAATTAGCTGGGCATGGTGGCGGACGCCTGTAGTCCTAACTACTTGGGAGGCTGAGGCAGGAGAATCACTTGAACTCAGCAGATGGAGGTTGCAGAGAGCCAAGAGCACACCACTGCACTCCAGCCTGGAGGACAGAGTGAGACTCTCTCTCAAAAAAAAAAAAAAAGGTTCTCAGTAGATAGTTATTTTCTTTCAGCACTTGAAGAGTATTGTTTCAGGCTTTCTTCTCCATGATTTTTGATAAGAAATTTATTGTCATTTTATCAGTGTTCCCTATAGACAATTTATAATTCCTCTCTAGCTGCTTCCAAGATAGTTTCATTGTTTTGTTTGCCTTTGTTTTCGTAAGTTAGTTATACTGTGTTTTGGCATGGAGTCCCTCAGATTTATTCTGTTTAGCTTCTTGCATCTGTAGGTTTATGTCTTTTGCCAAATTTGGGAAGGTTTGGTCATTATTTCTTCAACTATTTTTCAGCCCCACTTTCTTTTCTCCTTCTGTTAATCTGATAAAACAAATGTTAGCTATTTTGTAATTGTCCTGTAGGTTCTCTGAGCCCTTGTTAGTCATTTTCTGTTTCTTTTTCTTAAAGTTGATTGTCCCTCTGTTTTTTGGATTGGGTAATTTTTATTGTTCTATCTTCAAGTTCACTTCTTATTTCCTTTGTCATAGTTATTCTGCTCTTGAGCCTTTCCAGAGAGTTTTTAGTTATTATATTTTTCAGTTTTATCATTTCCATTTGGTTCTTTAAAAACATATTTTCCATTTCTCTGGTGAGATATTCCTTTTTTCCCATCTTCTCAAGGAATTTTCTACTTGTTTGGTGAAACATTTTTATGATGGCTACTTTAGATCTATGTCAGATAATTCCAAAATCTGATTCATCTCAGTGATAGACTGTTGATTGGCTTTTCTCATTCAAGTTGTGATTTTTCTGGTTGTTCATATTATTTATGATTTTTTAATTAGATCCTGGACATTTCTGATATTATGAGAGGAGATCCTGGATCCTATTTAACTCTTCTATTTTAGCAGTCATTCTTTTTAGGTTAGCATGCAGTCCTGGCCTACTTTTGTGTGTTGTGATTCCAATGACAATTTAGTTTTCAGAGCCCTTGCATTAGTATTCTGGTCTATTTCATTTGTCTGGTGCTGGTTGAGCTCACACCCAATTCCTGCTAGTACCACCAACAGAGGTTGAAAGCATTTTCTTGGGGCCTGCTTGGTACTGCTAGGTTAGGAGTAGGAGACACTGGCACAAAAGGGTAGAGAGTACTTCCCTGGCCTGTGTGGTGCCAGCAGGCTCTTCCGTAATCTCCGCCATCCACCAGGGTGGGGAAAGCACCTACCTGGGTGCTTTCTGCTGCTGGATAGGGTGCTGGGGAGATGCTGGATCTAGACCACCTCCTGTCATTGGGTGAGAAATTGAGAGATGCTGGGCCACTGAGATGTTTCTCGAGTTTGAAGGCCCCTTGTCAGTTTTCCTTCTTTCTATGTTTCAGAGTCCTCTTAAGGATGTCTATCATTCCAGGGTTTTTAGCAGAGAGGAGCCAGGAAAAATAAATCTATGTCATCTTGACAGAGAGGTTACCATCACCCTGGCTTCTTGTAGTCTCCTAAGATAGAAATCAAGTGAGATTACCAGATACAATATTAAAGAGAAAAAAAAGAAAGTTTATTTTAGTTTGTGCACAAGGGAGGTCAGCACCGTGAAAAGAAAAGGGTAGGCTGCTCTCCACAGGCAGCAAGTCAAACTGTCTTGTAGGGGTCCAGACGCCGTGATGTGCCTGTCATCACGTGTTAACAAGGGATTTCTTGGTGCCTGCACAATGGTTCAACATGCTTTTTCATACATTGCATGTAACATTAGCATTTTAAATCTCTACCTCTGAGCATGATTTTTAGCATTGAAATAAGGAAAATATCACTATAAGTTGAAACTTAAGCTGTTCCTGCAGCTTGTTGGGGAAGTCCCTAACCCCCTAAAGCAGGAACTTGTGGTTAATAGCTTCTTGGGCCTCTGAGGCTGACTGGCTGGAGATTAGGTATAGAACAGGAATTAAAAGAAATAAAGAATGTGTAAGAAAACTCAGTTATATGTAAGAAAACCCAATTCCCCCTGAGGAAGAGAAAGAGCTGGAGTCCTTTAAAATTAACTGCCTGTTTTTCTGTGGCTAGTGAGCCTTATCTCTACCTTTCCCAGGCATTGTGAAGACTCTGTTTCTCTAGCTGTGCAGCTGCAAGGTCACTAGACAGATGATCCCAAGACGTAAAACATGCTGTTCCTTGAAAATTAAGAAATGATATAATGCATGTCTCAATTGACTAACTGTCTTTGTTTCTCACTTCTGTGATATGCTTCCCCCTGCACAGATCTCCCCTGGCCCCCACGAAATGCTTAAAAGGTAGCTCGACTCTTTGTTCAGGGCTCAGTCCTTTGGATGTTAACCTGACTGGGTCGGTGCACCTGAATAATTAAATAATTCCTCCTCAACCCCTTGGTCTCTCTTATTCCTTCATTATCCCGCTGCAGATAAGCTACAGCTTGAGTAAGGGGCTTTTGTTTTTTTCACTAAACTACCTCAAAATAGGAAGCCAGCCAGCTGTCTCAGTCTCATTCCCAGCCAAGACATTTCATTCTCCTTATTCTTAAGGGGGTTTTGGGCAAAGGTCTCTTCTAGAACTACTTTCTGCTAAGCATGGACATAGTCCCTACATCTATTTCCAGGAGGAGGAGGAATTTCTTGTGGCTTGCTGAAGAGGCTGATACGGCTCTGGGCCAGTGGTCTCTGAAACAGGCTGGAAGCCTGGCAAGACCATTTACTGGGCATGAAAGCATTATGGTCTGAAAGATATGAATTTTACCAGCAGGTTAAACAAGGATGGTTTAAAAATTAAAAATTTAAAGATTAAGAAATTTAAATATTAAAAGAAGAAAGATAGCCAAGAAAGGCTTCAGAAAGGGAGGAACCGGCCGGGCGCAGTGGCTCAAGCCTGTAATCCCAGCACTTTGGGAGGCCGAGACGGGCGGATCACGAGGTCAGGAGATCGAGACCATCCTGGCTAACACGGTAAAACCCTGTCTCTACTAAAAAATACAAAAAACTAGCCGGGCGAGGTGGCGGGCGCCTGTAGTCCCAGCTACTCGGGAGGCTGAGGCAGGAGAATGGCGTAAACTCGGGAGGCAGAGCTTGCAGTAAGCTGAGATCCGGCCACTGCACTCCAGCCTGGGTGACAGCGAGACTCCGTCTCAAAAAAAAAAAAAAAAAAAAAAAGAAAGGGAGGAACCAAGTTACAAGCCTTACAAGGGTAAGGTTGATCTGACACATTCTACACTGAGTTGACTCTCCTTTACCAAAAGAGTGTAAACACTTTCCTGATTGTAAACTGCCTGGGTGTTAACCTCTACTTGCCCAGTAGTATTTATCCAAGTGCAACAGGAGGTTTGGTGACTGTACAAACATCTTCCTGTTCAGCTAATAAGTAATCTGGAAGTCTTGCATGATGATTAACTTCACATGAAACTACTGTAGTCTGGAAGACACAAATTTTACCAGCAGGTTAAAGAAACATGGTTTAAAGATTAAAAGAAGAAAGATAGCTAATAAGGGCTTAAGAAAGGAAGGAACCAAGTTATGGAGGGTAAGGCCAAGCAGTTGTCCAACACCACATTAGCAAGAGAATTGAGGGAGATTCTTAGCCTTTCCAAGGCCTGCCTCACCTGGTCCACTATATGCCTAGGGCTACTGTGACTCCAGGCACCCTGCACCCAGACTAAAAGGAAGAGGTTACAGTAAGGTAGAAGAGGGTACAGTGGCTGGGCACAGTGGCTCACACCTGTAATCCCAGCACTTTGGAAGGCCGAGGCAGGAAGATCATGGGGTCAGGAGATCGAGACCATCCTGGCTAACACAGTGAAACTCTGTCTATAAAATACAAAAAAATTAGCCGGGTGTGGTGGAATGTGCCTGTAGTCCCAGCTACTTGGGAGGCTGAGGCAGGAGAATTGCTTGAACCCAGGAAACGGAGGTTGCAGTGAGCCGAGATCGCACCACTGCACTCCAGCCTGGGCTACAGAGCGAGAGTCCATCTAAAAAAAAAAAAAAAAAAAAAAAAAGAGGACGGTATAGTGGGAGCATGATTCATGCCAGACTGCCAGACCCTCGCCGTATCCTGAGTATGACCTGTGCACCTGGGCTAATAGGGATATGATCCAAAATCATCTTACCCCGCTAGGGTAACATTTTATTATTATATGGTCTGCTAAACTTTTCCCAAGTTGATAATGTATTTCAAAGCCTGATTTAAGTCTTCATCTATTAGAAAGTTTGTCTTGAGAAAAGACTGCTCCAATAGGTCATTTTAAACGGGCTGAGGTTTAAGTTCCCCTTTGGGGTAGATCTTATTCTTAGTAAGGCAAGAGGGAGGCACTTAATCCATGATTTCTGGGCTTCTTGGCATACTGTAGCCAAGGTTCTTTTTAAGGGTTTGATTCATTCTCTCAATTTTCCCGGAAGATTGAGGATACCAGGCAGAGTGAAGTTTGTATTGGATGCTAAGACTGCTAGACAGCCCTTGGGTGACCTAGGTGATAAAAGACAGCCTATTGTCACTTTGTAGGGAGGCTGGAAGCCCAAACCTAGGAATTCCTTGTTTAAGCAGCCATTTACTTTTTGTTTGTTTGGTTTGGTTGTTGTTATTATTATTATTATTATTTTGACAACAGTCTCGCTCTTGTCACCTAGGCTGGAATGCAAGGCACAATCTCAGCTCACTGCAAACTCCGCCTCCAGGGTTCAAGCGATTCTCCTGCCTCAGGCTCCCTAGTAGCTGGGATTACAGGTGCCCAGTGCCACCACGCCCAGCTAATTTTTGTATTTTTAGTAGAGATGGGGTTTCACCATGTTGGCCAGGCTGGTCTCAAACTCCTGACCTCAGGTGATCCACCCACTTCAGCCTCCCAAAGTGCTGGGATTACAGGTGTGAGCCACTGCACCTGGCCTTTAAGCAGTCATTTACAAACTTCAATTGCTTTTTCTGTTTGTGTGGGGAAAGTTTCCACCCAGACTGTGAAAGTGTCTATAAAAATCAGAATATATTTGAATTCCCCTTTAGAGGGTATCTGTGTAATTTGCCAATCTTCTCCAGGATAGGTCCTCTTATGCTGCACTGGGGCAGAGTCAGTGGATGGGCTCAGGAATTATTTCTAAGACAAACTTCACATGCTTGAGTTACAGAGTCCACTGTGGCTTTTTTATTTTTACTTTTTGAGACTGAGTCTTGCTCTGTCACCCAGGCTGCAGTGCAGTGGCACAATCTTCGCTCACTGCAGCCTCTGCCTCTCAGGTTCAAGCATTTCTCCTGCTTCAGCCTCCCGAGTAGCTGGGAATACAGGTGCCTGCCACCACACCCAGCTAATTTTTGTACTTTTAGTAGAGACGGGGTTTCACTAAGTTGGCCAGGCTGGTCTCGAACTCCTGATATCAGGTAATCCACCCACCTCAGCCTCCCAAACTGCTGGGCTTACAGGTGTGAGCCACTGTACTCAGCCCACTGTGGCTTTTGTTGTTGTTGTTGTTGAGACAAGGTCTCGCTTTGTCACCCAGGCTGTAATGCAATTGTGCAATCTTGGCTCACTGCTGCCTCAACCTCCTGGGCTCAAGCAATCCTCCCACCTCAGCTTCCCAAGTAGTTAGGACCACAGATGCATTCCGCCATGCCGAGATAACTTTTTAAAATGTTTTTGTAGAGACAGGGCCTTACCATGTTGCCCAGGCTGGTCCTGATCTCCAGGGCTCAAGCAATCTTCCTGCCTTGGCCTCCCCAAATGCTGGGATTACTGGTGTGAACCACCATGCCTATCATGCTGTAGCTTTTAAAGCCTTGCCCACAAGGAGATTTTGGATTAAATTCCATAGTGAGTCTCTCTCATAATGAGTTGCCTCATGAAGGCTTTTGATGACTTTCCATTGGTCGGCTTCTGGTAGGAAGAGGCATTGTTGCTGATCTTCTAGACACCCTAACCATCTAAATTATACCCTCTTTCATCTGCTCAATTTTTGACTGTACTGGGGATTTGAAGGCAAAGTGGAGAGACCAATTACAAGGGCCAAAATGGTCCCATCCGAGCTGCCTGTTTGGCAGCTCTGTCAGCCTGGTTGTTACCTTGGCTGATTAAAGAATCGTCTTTTGGTTGCCCTTTACAGGACATAACAGCTATTTGGGCAGGGAGCTTAATATGGTCTGGCTCTGTGCTCCCACCCAAATCTCATCTTGAATTGTAATCTCCTCATGTCAAGGGAAGTACTTGGTGGGAGGTGACTGGATCACAGGGGCAGTTTCCCCAGTGCTGTTTTCATGATAGTACGTGAGTTCTCATGAGATCTGATAGCTTAAGTGTGTGGCTTCCTTCACTCACTCTCCTGCTCCCATGTAAGATGTTCCTTGCTTCCCCTTCACTTTCTGCCATGGTTGTTTCCCGAAGCCTCCCAGTCATGCAGAACTATGAGTCAATTAAACTTCCTTTGTTTATAAATTACCCAGTCTCAGGTATGTCTTTATAGCAGTGTAAGAATGGACTAACGCAGAGCTGAATGCCTCAAGAAGGAATAAAATCGCTTCCTTGTGTTTTGTCGGGGAGCTCCTGGCAATTAGCATTCTCCACTTTCCAGACAGTTGCAGGAGCATGGAGCATTAGGAATCCATACTTAGAATCAGTATATATATTAAGTCTCTTCCCTTCTCCAAGCTGGAGAGCCCTTAACTAAGGCTTGGAGCTCTGCTTCCTGAGCTGAAGTGCTTGAGGGAAGTAATTTTGCCTCTCTGGTCCAGCATACGTTGACAATAGCATGTCTTGCCTTCTGGGCTCCATTTTCTTTTCTTTGTTTTCTTTTTTTTTTTAGACAGAGTCTCGCTCTGTCACCCAGGCTGGAGTGCAATGGCGCCATCTTGGCTCAAGGCAACCTCTGTCTCCCAGGTTCAAGCAATTCTCCTGTCTCAGCCTCCTGGGCAGCTGGGATTACAGGTGCACCACAAGTCAAGGAGTTCAAGACTAGCCTGGGCCACATGGTGAAACCCATCTCTGCTAAAATGCAAAAAGTTAGCTGGGTGTGATGGCATGCCACCACGCCCGGCCTATAGGCTCCATTTTCTACAAAACAACTCCCATCTGTAAACCACTCTTCATCTGGATTCTCTCAAGGGGTGTCCTGTAAATTTATCCAACTAGATCTGTTCTAAAGTTTCCACACAGGTGTGTTCCAGTGTCCCCAAGGTAGGCAAGGGAAGGATGCTGGCAGGATTCAAGGACTCATATATCTTTAAGGTCAAGTCTGGGGTTTCTAACAGTGGGGCTGGATTTTGAGTTAACCTTCCTCCAGTTAGCCAGTGGCTCCCTTTGATTTCCAACACATTCTGGACCTGGTACGGAGTAAAAATTTCAAGGGGTTGGCCTAGCATGAGTTTGGAGATCTCCCTGACCAGGAGGCTGGTGGCTGCCACTGCCCGAAGCCAGCCAGGCCACCCCTGGGCTTCTGGGTCCAGTTGGTTTAAAAAGTCAGTCACTGGCCTTTGGACAGGCCCTAGCTTCTGAATTAGGACTTCCAGGGCTTGCCCAAAGAGGTGGAGGCTATCTGGAAATCCCTGGGGTAGCACTATCCAAGCACATTGGGGAGTTTCTTGGGTCTCTGGATCCTTCTATTCAAAGGCAAAAAGGTAGGTGGAGTCAGGATACAGCATATATAAAAGAAAGCATCCTTTAGATCCAGCACAGTGTAAAACTGTGTGCACCCAGGAATTTCAGAGGAGTGTGTATGAATTAGGGACTGAAGGATGAGTGGGAACAACTGAGTCATTCACTACTCTAAAGTGTGGAACAAAGTGGTATTCTCCATTTGGTTTCTTCACAGGCAGGACTGGTGTATTACAAGGGGACTGCAGGCTGAATTAGTCTGTTCTGTGTAAATGCTTCCAGAAGGGGCCATATCCATTGTAGGGCTTCTGGCCTCAAATGGTCTTTTGGCTTGCATGGGTAGGGTAGGCCTGGCTTAAGCTTTATTTTAATATTCTCCTCATTGATGACCTGTCCTGAAATGTTGGTATCCCATATGGACTTTTCCACTCAAATCAGTATCTTTTCTAGGACTGGGGGTAGCTTCTGATCTTGGGGAGCCAAAAGGGCCAATAAATGGATTCCTTTCTCAGGGGGCACTGAGACTTGTATGTCATTCCCCTGAAGGGAAACTGAGGCTCCCAACTTAGATAATATATCATGAACCATTAAAGGAAAGGGACACTCAGGGACATATAGGAAGGAATGGGTGATAGCCTTAGATCCAATTTTACAAGTCAAAGGAAAGGTAAACTGTCTTACCTTGGGTTGACCATCTGTTCCTGTCACCGTACAATTGGCACTGAACAGAGATCCAACAGGGTGGGTCAGGACAGAGTAGGGGACTCTGGTATCCATAAGGAATTCACTTTTCCTACCTGCCATACTGAGGGTGACCCAAGGCTTCGCAGTGGTGATGGTGATGGAACTCTTCAGGACTGGAGGCAGATAAGCATTTGAGAACCCCTCATTCAAAGGGGATAGCCTTTTTATTTGAGAGGCCAGCAACAAGAGGAGTGGGTTGAGGAGGTCCACTCCATCCTGGCTTCCCAGAAAACAAGGGACAGTCCTTTCTTCAGTGCCTCCTCTTCTTACAGTAAGCACACTGGTTGCACCCCATTTCCACCGACATTGGGTGGGGTTTAGTTGGCCCCGCCATCCAGGTTTCTCTGTTACCTAAGGTCCCCTCAAGGTGGGCCTGTGATTATGGCAGCCAAAATGTGTGTCTTTTAATTCTCTCATTTTTCTCCTCCTTCTCTGCCTGGTCCCAATTGTTAAAAATGTTGAAGACCTCTGCTACCAATGTTGCTTCAGAGGTCTAAGGGTCAGCTTCCAGCTTTTGAAGCTTTCCCCAAATGTCTGGTACAGTGTGAGTTATACAAATGCACGGCCAGAAGTGTTAGGCCTTCACTGGTCTTTGGGTCTATGCTACTATACTTTCTGAAAGCCTCAGAGAGCCTATTAAGGTACACAGCTGGATTTTTCATCCACTTCCTGAGCAATTATTTTACTTTATTATACTTTACTGGTTTTGTCTGACACCTCCTTATTTCCTCTGACACGCAATTAAGGAAGTGATTTATCCTTAATCAGTCCCTGTCATCCGTATAAACCTACTGGGGGTTCTGCTCTGGGACTGCCTCACTAGATACCCAGTAAATGACATGGCCAGGATTATATCTGGCCATCTCCTCTGCATATTTCTTAGCCTTTTCAAGATTCATGTATTTTCACCAGGAGTACAACAATGAGTTAGGACTACAAGAACACCTTGTTAAGTCAAAGGAAAGGTTAGAATAAACTTAACAAATTAATCACTAAACCTATCTGGATTGTCAAGAACCAACCAAACCAATCCTTACCTTGACTTATGTCTGACGTTGATAAGGATCCATGTACCTGAGCTGCCCCTCTAGTTCCACCCATTACCTCCCAGGGGGAAAGTAGCCCTGGGATGGTGGGGAAGTGAAGGAGGGTGCTGACTTGGAGCCCAGTTGGAGCCACACTGGGGACAGCACTGAAGGTTGTTGAGGAGTAGAAGGGGAAAGCCTTCCTGACCCAGTGTGGTATGGAGGAGGCTCCAGACTGAAGGAGAAAGGATCCACAGTAGCAGAGGGGCCTGCTTCCCACCCTGCCCCTAGAAAAGTAGTGAGAGAATTGAGCCCTAGGGGTTAAAATCTGAGACAGGACTTGGCTCATCTCTCAGCTGTTGCTTGAGAGGTGCCATATAAACCTGGCAGGAGTCCTAGAGTTTGAGATCCTGATATAATTTCCTGAAGGCCTGCATGTATGGAATCTCAAGCTATTTATTAGAATATTTTACAGTATATATCCAATTGGAAAATGGTGTTATAACTGAAAGGCCCCATTCTCAGGCCATTTCTCTTGTTATCCCAGGGGATACTGAGGTCAAGCAACATCACAGAGGAACACGAGCTTCTTTTTCTTTGTAATATCTCATTTAAACTGGTCCCAATTACTGAGGACGCATCCAAGGGGGGAATCTTTTGGGACGTCTGTAGTGTTTCCCATGGTAGAGCTGGTGTCCTGTAATCAAGAGGCCTGGTGAGGGATGCAGCCTCTAACTCTGACAATCTTCATAATCGCAGCACACATCCTGGTCTGACTCAGCCCAGACCTTCAAATCCCTGGCAAGAACTAAGCAAACCAAGGAGGACAGAGGGAAGAGAGCAGAACGAGGGGGCTTGACAACCTTTAGCTCTTGGATTTGCCAGCTTCAACCCACAAAGTCTAGCAAGTAGTAGATTTTACATCAGCTCCAACTAGAACTTACTCTACAGCCACATTTATTAACATGGACTCTAATAAGAAACGAGATGATGTACTAGACAAACAGAGAAAAAATTTCATCTGGCCTAATGAGTAAGGCTTCCTTCCAAGAATCCTGGCCCATGCAACAAGGGCCAGAAACAAGAACACATTTCCATTCAGATAATTGACAAAACAGATTATAAACGTCCAGGCTCCACAAAGAAGAAAAGAGTCATGGAAAATACTGAGTGGTTTCAGTATTTGAAACAAAAGAGAATTCCAGATTGCCAGCTGGTACCTAGCCCACAGGCTATTTCCTAGACCAATTTCAGAAGGATCAGCCAGAATCACTCCAACTGCCCACACAAGTTTCCCAGAAAGGCTAACTGGAATCACCCCCAACTTCCCACCCAAATTTCCAAAAATGAGGGAGAGAAGGAGAGACAAAAGAAAGAAAGAGGCCCTTATCAACGTCAGACATAAGTCAAGGCAAGGATTGGTTTGGTCAGTTCTTGAACACTCCAGATACGTTTACTGATTAATGTACTAAGTTCAGTCTCACATTTCCTTTGACTTGACAAGATGTTCTAGTAGTTCTAATAGTTCTAACTCATTGTTGTACTCCTGGTGAAAGGTTCAAATCTTGGAAAGGGTAAGAAGTACACAGAGATGGCCAGATATAATCCTGGCCATGTCATTTACTGGGCATCTGGTGAGAGAGAGAGAGAAGAAGAGTAGACTCACCTAGGGTCCAGACTTGACTCTCCAAAGCACCAACACCAAAGCAATGGTCCAGAGTGACCACCTTTGTTACCACCTGGTCAGTTGCCTCGTCCTCCAGGAAGTCTTGCTAAGTCCTGTAGGGACCTAAAATGAGGGTCCCATCTGGGGTACCAAGAGATGTTACAATCATCCTTGGTTCTTCTAATTTCTCATGATAGAAATCAAGTGAGATTGTTGGGTGTGGTGGCTCACCCCTGTAATCCCAGCAATTTGGGAAGCCGAGGCAGGTGGATTGCTTGAGCCTAGGAGTTCAAGACTAGCCTGGGCAACATGGTGAAAACCTATTTCTACTAAAAATACAAAAAACAGCTGGGTGTGGTGGTGCACACCTGTAATCCCAGCTACTTGGGAGGCTGAGGCAGAATTGCTTGAACCTGGAAGGCGGAGGTTGCAGTGAGCTGGGATTGCGCCATTGTACAACCTGGGTAACAGAACAAGACGCCATTTCAAAAAAAAAAAAGAAAGAAAGAAAGAAAAAGAAACAAAAAAGAAAAAGAGAATGTTTATTTTAGCTTGTGCACAAGAGAGGTCAGTACTGCAAAAAGAAAAGGGTGGGCTATACCCCAAAGGGAGCAGGTTGATCTGTCTTACAGGGGCCTAGGTGCTGTAATGTGCCTGTCATCGAATGTTTAGGAGGGATTTCTTTGGTGCCTGCACAGTGGTTCAACATGCTTTTTCACACATTGCATGTAACATTAGCATTTTAAATCATCTCTGGGCATGATTTTTAGCATTAAAATAAGGAAGAGTTGAAACAAGCCTAGCTGTACTTGCGGGTCCTTGGTGAAGTCCCTAGCCCCCTAAAACCGGAACTTGTGGTTAATAGCTTCTTGGGCCTTTGATGCTGATTGGCTGGAGATGAGGTAAGCTACAGCTTGAATAAGGGGTTTTTCTTCATTGGCTCTGGACCACATCAAAACAGGAAGTCAGCCAGCTTGCCTGTCACAAAACCAGAAGTCAATAAATAAAATGATTTATTATTTAAACAATTATTTGTAGATTCTTTTGGGTTCTCTACACACACAATCATATTTCTTATGAATTAGTTTAATTCCTTCCATTCTCATCTTTATAATGTTTCTTTAGGCTTTCCAATAGATAATTGAATGAAAGATATGATGGGGGCATCCTAGTCTTGCTTCTGATCACAAAGAAAATACTTTCAATTGGTTTTTGTTGTTGTTTGAGAGGGAGTCTCACTGTCATGCAGGCTGGAGTTCAGTGGCACAATCTCAGCTCACTGCAACCATTGCCTCCTGGGCTCAAGCGATCCTTCCATCTTAGCCTCCCAAGTAGCAGGGACTACAGGTACATGCCACCATGCCCATCTGATTTTTGTATTTTTTGTAAAGATGGGGTTTTTGCTCAGGCTGGTCTCGAACTCCTGGGCTCAAGTGATCTGACTCCCTCGGCCTCCCAAAGTGCTGGGATTACAGGCATTAGCCACCACACCCAGCTTGTTTTCAGTATTTTGCTATTAAGTATGATGCTTACCATAGCCTTTTTTTTTTTTTTTTTTTTTTTTTTAGACGGGGTCTCACTCTGTCGCCCAGGCTGGAGTGCAGTGGCCGGATCTCAGCTCACTGCAAGCTCCGCCTCCCGGGTTTACGCCATTCTCCTGCCTCAGCCTCCCGAGTAGCTGGGACTACAGGCGCCCGCCACCTCGCCCGGCTAGTTTTTTGTATTTTTTAGTAGAGATGGGGTTTCACCGTGTTAGCCAGGATGGTCTTGATCTCCTGACCTCGTGATCCGCCCGTCTCGGCCTCCCAAAGTGCTGGGATTACAGGCTTGAGCCACCGCGCCCGGCCACCATAGCATTTTTGAAAGTATACATTATTGTATTAAATGTTTCCTTCTACTTTTGTTTAATCATAAATAGATGTTTAACTTTATCAAACGATGTTTCTGCATCTGTCTCAATGATGTTAATATCCACTGTTGATCATTACCTTGATATAGAGTTGCTAAGATATAAGACCTCCAGTTTAATTTGAATTTCAGGTAACAATTAATTTTCAGTATAAATATGTCCCATGCCATTTATTGGCTAAATCTGGAAACCTGCCTAATTCTATTATCTCACTATGGTTTTGCAAAATGGAGATTTTTAATGTATTATTTTCTCCTTATTTATTAACTATAATGCAATTATACAAAGAAGCATCCCCTCATTAATTCTCTGGTTACCCTAAATTGTAGTTAATACAGAAAAAGCAACTTAAATGCTTCAATTTTCAATTTTAGTATGTTCTCTCTAAAGGTAACCAAAACGTGTGTGTGCGTGCATGCGTGCGTGTGTGTGAGTGTATGTAAAATCCTTATGAATGCATGGATTTTTAAACATTTGAAGTGGTCAAACCTTAGACCAATGGGAGCTGTCTTGGTTTATGGTATATTTCCTACCCAGATCTAGAATCATCCATTTCTAAAAGAGCCACAATTCCTATGATTACCAAATTGTATTTATTTATTCATTTTGAGACAAAGTCCTGTTCTGTTGTCCAGGCTGGAGTGCAGTGGCATGATCATGGTTCACTGCAGCCTTGACCTCCTGGGCTCAAGCGATCCTTCTGCCTCAGCCTTCCAAGTAGCTGAGACTACAGACGTGCATCACTACACCCAGCTAATTTTTAAATTGTTTGTAGAGACAAGGTCTCCCTATGTTACCCAGGCTGCTCTCAAACTCCTGGCCTCAAGTGATCCTCCTGCCTTGGACCCTCAAAGTGCTGGGATTATAAGTGTGAGCCACGTGCCTGGCCCCAAATTGAATTTAGAGACCATAATTTGAGTACTAGGGGAGGAACTGCCTTTGTTTCATATTTTTAATTTTGTAAAACATTTGCACAGTTCCAGAGTCAAAACTTGACAATAAGTTATCTTCACAGAGCTTTAGCTGCCATCCCTGTCCTCTCCACATTTCCTCCCTTCTCCTGGGAGTAACCATTTTTATGGGGTTTTCATTCAACTTTCCATCATTTCTTTTTGAAAAGATATGCAAAGACATACATATACAAGTGTGCGTGTCTGTGCATTTCCCTTTCCTTCTTTTGCAAAAGGTAGCATATTATAGCATATCATTCACACTGTTTTTTCTTCTTTTTGTTTTGTTTTGTTTTTTTAAGATGGAGTCTCACTCAGCCGTCCAGGCTGGAGTACAGTGTCATGGATCTCAGCTCACTATAACCTCCACCTCCCAGGTTCAAGCGATTCTCCTGCTTCAGCCACTCAAGTATCTGGGATTACAAGTGTGTGCCACCACGCCCGTATTTTTTAGTAGAGGTGGGTTTCACCATGTTGGCCAGGCTGGTCTTGAACTCCTGACCTCAGGTGATCCTCCCACCTCAGCCTCCCAAAGTATTGAGATCACACGCATGAGCCACTGTGCCCAGCTCACACTGTTCTTTGACTTTTCTTACTTGACTTTTTTTTTTTCTTTGAGACAGAGTTTCGCTCTTGTTGCCCAGGCTGGAGTACAATGGCACGATCTCAGCTCACTGCAACCTCTGCCTCCCGGGTTCAAGCGATTCTCGTGCCTCAGCCTCCCGAATAGCTGAGATTACATGCATGTGCCATCACTCCCAGCTAATTTTGCATTTTTAGTAGAGATGGAGTTTCTCCATGCTGGTCAGGATGGTTTCGAACTCCCACCCTCAGGTGATCCGCCTGCCTCAGCCTCCCAAAGCGCTGGGATTACAGGCATGAGCCACCGTGCCTGGCAGGCATGTACTATTTTTCATTCCCACTAGCAGTGTGAGAGTGCCAATTTTCCCACAACCTTGGCAACAGAGTATGTTATCAATCTGATAGGTGACAAATGGTATCTCAATACAGTTTTATTTTGCATTTGCAGTATTATAAATGAGATCAATCATTTGTTCATATAAGAGTTTGCATTTTCTATGAATTCTGTTTTTGTTTTCTTACCTTGTTCATTGTATTTTTGTCAAGCATAAAATTTTAATTATTATTTAGTCAAATGTATCAGTCCTCTCTTTTATTGCTTCTGTAATTTGAATCAGGTAGCAAAAAAATTTGACCACTGCCAGGTTATAAAGAAATTCATCGGCTGGGTACACTGGCTCACGCCTGTAATCCCAGCACTTTGGGAGGCCAAGGCAGGAGAATCGCTTGAGATTCAAGAAGTTCAAGACTGCCGGGCGCGGTGGCTCAAGCCTGTAATCCCAGCACTTTGGGAGGCCGAGACGGGCGGATCACGAGGTCAGGAGATCGAGACCATCCTGGCTAACCCAGTGAAACCCCGTCTCTACTAAAAATACAAAAACTAGCCAGGCGAGGTGGCGGGCGCCTGTAGTCCCAGCTACTCTGGAGGCTGAGGCAGGAGAATGGCGTGAACCCGGGAGGCGGAGCTTGCAGTGAGCTGAGATCCGGCTACTGCACTCCAGTCCAGGCGACAGAGCGAGACCCTGCCTCAAAAAAAAAAAAAAAAAAGAAGTTCAAGACTAGCCTGGGTAAAATGGGGAAGCCCTATCTCTACCAAAGAATTACAAAAATTAGGCAGGTGTGGTCGTGTGTGCCTGTAGTCCTAGCTATTCAGGAGGCTCAGGTAGGAGAATTGCTTGAACCAAAGGGGCAGAGGTTGCCGTGAGTGGAGATCATGCCACTGCACTCCAGCCTGGATGGCAGAGCCAGTTGAGACAGGTCTCAACTGAAAACATAAATGAGGCCGGGCGCAGTGGCTCAAGCCTGTAATCCCAGCACTTTGGGAGGCCGAGATGGGCAGATCACGAGGTCAGGAGATCGAGACCATCCTGGCTAACATGGTGAAACCCCCTCTCTACTAAAAAATACAAAAAAACTAGCCGGGCGAGGTGGCGGGCGCCTGTAGTCCCAGCTACTCGGGAGGCTGAGGCAGGAGAATGGCATAAACCCGGGAGGCGGAGCTTGCAGTGAGCTGACATCCGGCCACTGCACTCCAGCCCGGGCGACAGAACGAGATTACGTCTCAAAAAAAAAAAAAAGAAAAGAAAACATAAATGAATAAATTCATTCACATTTAGTAGTTACACGGTTTCATGTTTTAAAATTTAGATCTCTGACCCTTTTACATTTGTCCTGCTGTGTGGTTTGAAGAATGGGTTTAATTTTATATTCTTCCATAGAGTTGTCGGCTTACTCCAGTATCACTTATTAAAAAGTCCTTCTTGTCTCCAATGATTTGAGATGCAACCTTTATCATATACTAAATATCTATATGCATTTGGGTCTGCTCTGGATTCTCTATTCTGTTCCTTTGGCCTACCCATTCGTGTGCTAATACCACACTGTTTTCATTAGAGGTTTTCTGTTTTAATAACTAGTCAGGTCGGCCACACGTGGTGGCTCATGCCTGTAATCCCAGCATTTTGGCAGGCTGAGACGGATCACGAGGTCAGGAGTTCAAGACCAGCCTGGCCAACATGGTGAAACCCCATCTCTACTAAAAATACAAAAATTACTTGGGCGTCGTGGCACATGTCTGTAATCCCAGCTACTCAGGATTACAAAAAACGAGAACAGCTAAGAAAGTTCTGAAAAACTCAGGAGGCTGAGGCAGGAGAATCGCTTGAACCCGGGAGGCAGAGGTTGCAGTGAGCCGAGATTGCACCACTGCACTCCAGCCTGGCAATATATATATATATATATATATATATATATATGTACTCAGGTCAGTGGTGCCTCCCTACTCTGTTCTTTGTCAGAGTTTTCTTATCTGTTCTTGCTTTTCTCATTGTTCTAAACAAGTTTTATAATAATTTCTCTAATTCTAGATAAAAACCTGATATTTTTGGAGGGACTGCATTATATTTTTAAACTAACTTTTTGAGAGAATTGATATTTTTATTATGTGAGTCTCCTATCCAAAACCATTGCCCTTCTATGTATATATATGTTCATGTTTACCTTTGTGAATAATAGAAAAGCAGATTCTATTAAAAGATTCACATGTTTATCTTAAAAAAAAAAAAAAAAGCAAAATAGGCTGTGTGTGGTGGCTCACGCCTATAATTCCAGCACTTTCGGAGGCTGAGGCAGGAGAATTACTTGAGTCCAGGAGTTCGAGACCAGCCTAGGCAACATGGTGAAACCCCATCTCTACAAAAAATCAACCAGGCATGGTGGTGTGCACCTGTAGTTGCAGCTACCTGGGAGACTGAGGTGGGAGGATCACTTGAGCCTGGGAGGTGGAGGTTGCAGTGAGCTGTGATTGTGCCATTGCACACCAGCCTGGGCAACAGAGTGATATCCTGTCTCAAAAAAAAAAAAAAAAAAAAATACAGTAAAACTGATAGGTATAGATTTGTGTAACCACCTCCACAGCAGAGATATAGTTTCATCACCCCGAAACTTCTCTCATACAATCCTTTTGTAGTATCCCTCCCCCCCCAACCCCTGGAAACCACTGACTTCTTCTCTATTCCCCTAATCTTGTGTTTTCAAGAATGTCATGCAAATGGAATCAGAAAGTATGTCACCTCCAGTCCCATGTACCCATTTGACTAGGGAAAATTTCCACTCGAATGTCCCACAGGTACCTTAACTTAACCTCGTCACTCTCCTTCCAATATGCCCCTCCTCCTATGTCTTCTAGTCAAACACTTTTCCTTTCACCCCTCTTTCTAATTATTCTTTTTTTTTTTTTTGAGACAGAGTTTTGTTCTTGTTGCCCAGGCTGGAGTGTAATGGAACGATCTCGGCTCACCACAACCTCTGCCTCCCGAGTTCAAGTGATTCTCCTGCCTCAGCCTCCAGAGTAGCTGGGATTACAGGCATTCACCACCATGTCCAGTTAATTTTGTATTTTTAGTAGAGACGGGGTTTCTCCATGTTGGTCAGGCTGGTCTCGAACTCCCGACCTCAGGTGATCCGCCTGCCTCGGCCTCCCAAAGTGCTGGGATTATAGGTGTGAGCCACCACACCCAGCAATAATTACTCTCTTAATCTCATTGCTTATATGTTCTTTATCTCTCTCAAATCAATCTAATTATTTCTAAATCCACAACCATTTTACAAGTGATTCTGGCAACCACCTCTCGACTGCATTCTTCCAACAGCTTTCTGGGTTTTTTGCTCAGTCTTATCCTTTTGAGTCCCTATTTACAGCACAGTAAGCATGATCATCCGAAACAAACATAAATCTTGTTAAGTCATTCCCTCATCCCCCGTTCCCTGCCACTTAAAACCCTTCATGGATTGTCCCTTGCCCTCAGGATAAATCGTAAGCTCCTTAGGTGACATTCACACTTTCTATAATTCAAGCCTTCCTCTCCTATCTCAACCCAAAATTCCTGTTCTCACCCTACATGTCTCCCACACAAACTCCCACTTGTGTTGCTTTTTTAAAGTCTGGAATGTCTTTCTCCTCCCTTTTCTTTTCTTTTTTTTTTTTTTTTTTTTTTGAGATGGAGTCTCACTCTGTCACCCAGGCTGGAGTACAGTGGTGCAATCTCAGCTCACTGCAACCTCTGTCTCCCAGGTTCAAGCAATTCTCCTGCTTCAGCCTCCTGTGTAGCTGGGACTACAGGTACGCGCCAGCATGCCCAGCTAATTTTTTGAATTTTTAGTAGAGACGGGGTTTCACAATGCTGGCCAGGATGGTCTCGATCTCCTGACCTCGTGATCTGCTCACCTTGGGCTCCCAAAGTGCTCATATTACAGCCATGAGCCACTGCATCTGGCTCTCCTCACCCTTCTTAGCTAACTACTACTTGTCCTTCAGATCTCACCTTGGCTCTAACCTCCTGGCTGGATCAATGCTCTACCTTTCTAATTCCTGCAGGAAAACACTGGATTTTTCTCTTTTTCCTTAGTAGAGAAGTTTTCAAAGTGGGACTGCAGACCCCTGCATGTCCCTGATCCCTTCAGAGGGTCCCTGAGGTCAAAATTATTTTTATAATAATACTAAGATGTTACTCAAAATTTTACTCTTAATATTTGCACTGGTAGTCCAAAAACGATGGTAAGTAAGACTATTGGCCCTTGCCCCAAATCAGTCTAGCTAATAGCCATCAGATTAATGGAATCTTCCTGTTTTAATATTACACCAAAACTCTACAAGTGGAAGTTTCTTAAAGGTTAGTTGCAACATGGCGTCTGAAACCATATCAGTGAATTATTTCCATGCTATTACAGTAAAATCCCTTGGTCTATTGCACTTTGCATGGATCTTTTACCCATTCATAGTTTTATAGCATCATGTAACAGGAATTTGGAAAATATTGGTGCAGTGAGTTATACAGCTTTCCAAATGTTGAAACATTTGTTATACTGAAAAATGATAGTCATAGATATCCACATCATTCTGATCTGAAAGGCAATAAGTATTTGGGAAGCTGTCAAGCTAATGGTGGCAGATTAAATATACTTCCATATTACTACTACTTATATGTGTGTGGCTACATTTTTTTGATATACGTTAACCGAAACAAACTATCACAGCACATTGAATGCAAAAGCAGACAATGGCCGGGCACAGTGGCTCACGCCTGTAATCCTAGCTCTTTGGGAGGCCGAGGCAGGAGGATTGCCTGAAGTCAGGAGTTCGAGACCAGCCCGGCCAAGATGGCGAAACCCTGTCTCCACTAAAATACAAAACACTAGCCGGGCACAGTGGCTCGCGCCTGTAATCCCAGCTACTTGGGAGACTGAGGCAGGAGAATCACTTGAATCCGGGAGGCAGAGGTTACAGCAAGCCAAGATCGCACCATTGCACTCCAGCCTGGGCAACAAAATGAGACTCTATCTCAAAAAAAAAACAAGCAGAAAGAAAAAGCAGACATTAAGATCCAGTCGTTTTCCTTCAAGCTGGACATTAAAGAGATTTGAAAAAATGCAAAACAATGCTACTCTTCTCTGACCATAATAGAATTAAAGTAGAAATCAATAACAGAAAGATGTCTAGGAAAAAGGCCCAAATATTTGGAAATTAATCACTCACTTCTAAATAATCCATGAGTCAAAGAAGAAGTATTAACAAGAAATAGAAAATATTTTTCACTTAATGAAAATAAAATATAACAAAATGTATGTAAGCAATTAAGGCAGTTTTTAGGGGGTAAATTTATATTAGCAAACACATATGTCATGAGCGAAAATCTCAAATTTAACCCTCCACATTAACATTGTAGAAAGAGAAAGTAAACGAAATCCAAAGCACTGAAGGAAAAAAAAAATACAGAGCAGAAATCAATGAAATTAAAAACAGAAGAAAAGAAAAAAAAGGAAAAATCAATGAAACCAAAAATTGCCCTTATGAAAGGTTAATATAACTGATAAACTTCTAATCAGACTAAACAAGAAAAAAACAGAGAAGATAAAAATTACCTATATTAGCAATGACAGAAGAGATATCACTACAGTATCTGTAAAAATTTTACAACTTACATGTAACAGATCAGTTCCTTGAAAGAAAGATGAACAAGATAAAGAGGTCTTACAACTATTAAATAAATTAAATTTATAGTTAAATATCTTCCCCTGAAAATCTCCAGGCCCAGATAGTTTTATTGAAGAATGTTATCAAGTATTATTGAAAGAAATAACATGGATTCTAAAAAATTCTCTTTCAGAAAATATAAGGAGAAATACTTTCCAATTTGTCTTATGAGGCTAGCATTACCTTGATACCAGAAGCCAAAGACATTACAATGAAAGAACACTATAAACCAGTATCCCTCATATTATCAAGTTGAATCTAGCAATATTAAAAGGACAATTCATCATGGCCAAGTAGGGCTTATCCTGGGAATACAATGTCTGTTCAAAATTTTCTTGACAAAAGTGAACATTTGGCAGGTCGTGGTGGCACACACCTGTAATCTCAGCACTTTGGGAAGCTGAGGCAGGCAGAGGTCAGGAGTTTGAGACCAGCCTGGCTAACACTGTGAAACCCTGTCTCTAATAAAAATACAAAACTAGCCGGGTGTGGTAGGAGGAGCCTATAATCCCAGCTACTCAAGAGGCTGAGGCAGGAGAATCGCTTGAACCCAGGAGGCGAAGCTTGCAGTGAGCCAAGATTGCACTACTGCATTCCACCCTAGGTGACAGAGCAAGGGCTCATTTCAAAAAAAATTAAAAAGTGAACATCCATTCAGGGTTAAAAAAAAAAAAAAAACAACTCAGCAAACTAAGAATAGAAAGAAACTTCCTTAACCTGCTAAAAGGGCATTTTGAAAGACATTTAATGTTAGAAGTCTAAATGCTTTCCACCAAAGATTGAGAACAAAGAAAAGAATGTTTTCTTTCACCACTCCCAGTCAATATTGTAACTGAAAGTCCTGGCCAATGTAATAGGTAGGAAAAGGAAACAAAAGTTATGTCAATTGAAAAGGAAGAAAAATAAAACTGTCTTCATTCACTAATAACATGGTTGTCACAAAAAAAAAAGTCCAGGAAATCTACAGAAAATCCTAAAACTAATAAATGATTTTTACAAGATCACAGAATAATACGCAAAAGTCAATCGCATTTTTAAGTATAAGTAAACAAAAATTAGAAATTTAAAAAATTTTAGTAACATTTATAATATCAAAATATGAAGTACATAGGGATAATCTGACAAAAGATGTATAAGACCTATACACTGAAAACTAAAAAACATTGCTGAGAGAAGTTAAGGAATGACTAAGTAAATTGGAAGATATACCAGGTTCATGGATTAGAAGATTTAATGCTGTTAAAGTGTCAATTTCCCCAAATTAATCTGTAGATCTAATGTGTTCCTAAATATAATTGTATCAGGCTTTTCTTTTTTTTTTCCAGTAAACATTGTAAAGCTGATTCCAAAATTCTTATGGAAATGTTAAGTACCTAGAATAGTCAAAATAACTTTGAAAAAGAAGAATAAAATAGGAGGATTTCCATTACCTAACTTTAAGACTTATTATAAAGCTACGGTAATAAAGACAATGTGGTATTGGTGTCCAGATAGAAAATTAGATTAACAGGGCCGGGTGCACTGGCTTACACCTGTAATCCCAGCACTTTGGGAGGCTCAGGTGGGGAGATCACGAGGTCAGGAGATCAAGACCATCCTAGTCAACAGGCCTAGCCAACATGGTGAAACCCCGTCTCTATTAAAAATATAAAAATGAGCTGTGTGTGGTGGCATGCACCTGTAGTCTCAGCTACTCGGGAGGCTAACGCAGGAGAATCTCTTGAACCTGGGAGGCGGAGGTTGCAGTGAGAAAATATTGCGCCACTACACTCCAGCCTGACGACAGAGTGAGACTCCGTCTTCAAAAAAAAAAAAAAGAAAATTAGATCAACAGAACAGAATGAAGAGTCCACAGATAGATATTCACATGCACAGTCAACTGATCTTTGACAAAGCCGCAAGGCATTTCAGTGGGAAAAGATAGTATTTTCAACAAATGGTACCGGAGTAACTGGGTATTCACATGCAAAAAGATGAAACTTTGGCCGGGCGCAGTGGCTCATGCCCGTAATCCCAGCACTTTGGGAAGCTGAGGCAGGTGGGTGGATCACCTGAGGTCAGGTGTTCGAGACCTGCCTGGCCAACACGGTGAAACTCCATCTCTACTAAAAATACAAAAATTAGCCAAGCATGGTGGCGGGCAACTGTAATCCCAGCTACTCTAGAGGCTGAGGCAGGAGAATCGCTTGAATCTTGGAGGCAGAGGTGCAGTGGGCCGAGATCACACCGCTGCACTCCAGCCTGGGTGGCTGAGTGAGACTCCGTCTCAAAAAAACAACAACAACAAAGGCAAAATGGAACATAGATCTAAATGTGAAATATCAAGCTATCAAACTTCCTTTTTTTCCCCCCAAAGTGCTGGGAATACAGATGTGAGCCACCACACCCAGCCAATCAAACTATCAAACTTCTAAAGAAAACATTTTTAAAAACTTTGTGAGTTTTCACCAGGCAAAGGTTTTTTAAAATACAACACCAACAGTATGATTCATAAAAGAAAAAATTGATAAATTGGACTTAGAATCCACAGTGGTACATGCCACTATGCCAGGCTAATTTTTGTATTTTTAGTAGAGATGGGGTTTCACCATGTTGGCCAGGCTGGTCTCAAACTCCAGGCCTCAAGTGATCTGCCTGTCTCAGCCTCCCAAAGTACTGGGATTACAGGCATAAGCCACTACACCTGGCCTTTTTTTTTTTCTTTTTCTAAGAAAAGAGATTTTTTTTTTTTTTTTTTAAGATGGGAGTCTCACTCTGTCTCCAGGCTGGAGTGCAATGGCGCCATCTTGGCTCACTATAAACTCTGCCTCCCGGGTTCCAGCGATTCTCCTGCCTCAGCCTCCCAAATAGCTGGGATTACAGGCACGTGCCACCACACCCGGCTAATTTTTTGTACTTTTTAGTAGAGACGGGGTTTCACCACGCTGGCCAGGCTGGTCTGGAACTCCTGACTGCAGGTGATCCACTCGCCTCAGCCTCCTAAAGGGCTGGGATTACTGGCGTGAGCCACCACACCCGGTCTGAATCACTGTATTTTGGAAAAGATAAGTTCAAGAATTAGCTGGGCATGGTGGCAGGCACCTATAATCCCAGCTACTTGGGAGGCTGAGGCAGGATAATCACTTGAAGCAGGAGGTGGAGGTTGCAGTGAGCCGAGATTGTGCCACTGCACTCCAAGCGTGGGCGCCAGAGCAAGGCTCTGTCTCAAAAAAAAAAAAAAAAAAAAAAGAAGAAGAAAAAGAAAAAAGAAAAAAAATACACAATTAAGAGTTGCTCATGCAGAGGAAAAAAGAAAGATTTATTGTCATTGTCGTTTTCCTTTTTCTTTTGTGGAAACAGACACTAGGACATTAAGAAAGGCAGGAGACAGATCTAATGAATCTCTGGGTTCTCCCAGCAGAGTGATCCTCCCTACTCAGTGATCTCTACTGAGCAGGAGCCACCAATTCTCTTTGTAACTTAATGGAAGTGGCTTTCCCGTCAGCACCTCAGTTTCATTTGTAAAATGAGGAAAAGCAAACCTACCTCTGAGGGCTGTTACGAGATCATGGTTTGGAACTTTCCCAGCCAAAAGTAAATGCACAAGTGATGTCTCGTGTGGCAATCCATGATCCAACCACCAAATAGAAAACAATGTTCAAACACACAGAATATCAAAAGTATACATACAAATGGTGGGAGTGTAAGTTAATAGTGTGACAGTGTCTACTAAAGCTAAACACATAACGGCTCTATGATCAGCAATTCCACACTTGGGTCTATTTTTTTTTTTCGGGGGGTGGTGGGGGGGATCCATTTTCAGAAGAAATGAATACATCAGTTTGCCCAAAGAAATATACTAGAATATTCACAGTGAGAAACAGGACTAGCCGGATTTCCTAGGCCGACTAAGAATCCCTAAGCCTAGCTGGGAAGGTGACCGCATCCACCTTTAAACAAGGGGCTTGCAACTTAGCCCACACCCGACCAATCAGGTAGTAAAGACAGCTCACTAAAATGCTAACCAGGCAAAAACAGAAGGTAAAGAAATAGCCAGGGAGCTATTTCCTGAGAGCACAGGGGGAGGGACAATGATCGGGATACAAACCCAGGCATTGGCGCCGGCAACGGCAACCCCCTTTGGGTCCCCTCCCATTTTATGGGAGCTCTGTTTTCACTCTTTTTTTTTTTTTTTGATATGGAGTCTCGCTGTGTCACCCGGGCTGGAGTGCAGTGGCAGGATCTCAGCTCACTGCAAGCTCCACCTCCTGGGTTCATGCCATTCTCCTGCCTCAGCCTCCAGAGTAGCTGGAATTACAGGCACCCGCCACCACACCTGGCTAATTTTTTGTATTTTTAGTAGAGAGGGGGTTTCACCATGTTAGCCAGGATGGTCTCGATCTCCTGTCCTCGTGATCCACCCACCTCGGCCTCCCAAAGTGCTGAGATTACAGGCATGAGCCATGGCGCCCGGCTGTTTTCACTCTTAAATCTTGCAACTGCACACTCTTCTGCTCCGCATTTGTTACGGCTCCAGCTGAGCTTTCGCTCGCCGTCCACCGCTGCTGTCTGCTGCCCTGGTAGACCTGCCGCTGACTTCCACCCCTCCGGATCCAGGTGTCCACTCCACTTCTGATCCAGCGAGGCAGCACCCATTGCCGCTCCCAATTGGGCTAGAGGCTTGCCATTGTTCCTGTGCCGGCTAAGTGCCCAGGGTTCATCCGAATTGCGCTGAATAGAGCTATAACACTCAACACAGGGCCCAAGATTCCATTCCTTGGAATCTGTGAGGCCAAGAACACCAGGTCAGAGAACAAGAGGCTTGCCGCCATCTTGGAAGCGGCCCGCCACCATCTTGGGAGCTCTAAGAACAAGGACCCCGGCAACAATAGCACCATAACAGCCCTAAACTGGAAAATATCCCGTCTGAGGTATAGGGCATAGTCACAAAATGCAAACCATCCAGAATGAAAATGAAAGAACTACTTCTACACATAATATGCATGAATCTCACAAAAATAACATTAACTAAAAGAAGCCAAACACAGTACACAGAGTACTGGTCTAGAGAGAAAGAGAATTCAAAACAAATAAAAGTAACTTACTTGTTATAACTCAGGGTGAGTCCAGCCAGACACAGTGGTTCATGTCTGTAACCCCAGCACTTTGGAAGGCTGAAGTGGGAGGATCATCTGAGCCCAGGAGTTCCTGACCAGCCTGGGCAACATAGGGAAACCCTATCCTTACAAAAAACATTTTAAAATTAGCAACGCATGGTGGCACATGCCTGTAGTCCCAGGTGCTTGGGAGGCTGAGGCTATAGGATCGCTTGAGTCTGGGAGGTTGAGCCTGGAGTGAGCAGTGGTCTCACTACTGCACTCCAGCCTGGGCGACATAGCAAGAACCTGTTTCAAAAAAAAAAAATATATATATATATACATATATATATATATATATTTAAAGGCTATGTGGAGTGGGTCATGCCTGTAATCCCAGTACTTTTGGAGGCTGAGGAGAGAGGATCGCTTGAGGCCAGGAGTTGGAGACTCTAGTGAGCTATGATTGTGCCACTGCACTCCAGCCTGGGCGACAGAGAGAGACGGTATCTCTCAAAAATAAAAATAAAAAAAACAGATGAGTAGATGAGTGATAACCTTTAGAAAGGATCCGGGAGGCTGGATGTGGTGGCTCACTGGCTCACGCCTGTAATCCCAGCACTTGGGAGGCCAAGGCAGGCATATCACTTGAGGTCAGGAGTTTGTGACCGGCCTAGCCAACATGGTGAAATTCTGTCTCTACTAAAAATACAAACATTAGCCTGGGCAACAGAGTGAGGCTCCGTCTTGAGGCGGGGGTGGGGGAGGGGGAGGGAAGAAGGGATGGAGGAAAGGGGAGCACATGGGGCTTCTACTGTTCGGTTTTGCGATCTGAATTCAGGTTGTATGGGTGTGTTCACTTTGTGTAATTTCGTCGAGCTGTAATGATTTGTGCTCTTCTCTATTTAACTTCAGTAAAAGGTTTATTTAACAAAAACTGTAGCTGGCGTGAAGGGTAGCAGTGTATCCCTGGGGCCTGGAGTACAGGCTTTGGGATCAGACAGAGCCGGGTCCCAATCTGTGCTTCGTCCCTTCGGCACGCTGTGACTATGGCTGGTGGCTTCGTGGCTCTGAGCTTGTTTCCTTCTCTATAAATGAGGAAATATAATACCTGCTACGATGATGCCTGTAAAGCTTAAGCGCAGGACCTGGCATAGGTTTGTAAGGCGGAAACCTGGGATACAGAATTAAGGCCTATGGATCGCCTGTGCAACCCAATTTCTGGGCACTGGCTGCCTCATTTTCCCCAGCCCAGACGCGTGGGTTCTACTTGACTGGTTGCTCACTGCGGGGTCGGGGCTCCTCACTCCCGGGGTAAAGCCCGGTACGAGGGGTCACCTTCAGGGGCAGCTCGGACTTTCCCACGCCCTAGCGGCGCACAATCTTGGGATCAGCCCCACGAGGAGACCCTACCCGCCCATACGATCCCTTCTGTGGAGCCCAGCTCAAGGCCTCCAGCCCAGACACTAAATGAAAGCGAAGAGCAATTGGCCGCCAGACTGTCCGTGCCACAGCTCTGCGAACTTACTCCGTTGAAAGAGTAACGGGGTTCCGCCACCTCCTGGGGTGAACCCCCAGGCTCCATTGCAGGGCAAGATGGCGCCGTCGCGTGATACTGCGCACGCGCACAGCTCCGGTCCCGCCCTCGCGCCTGCGGATACGGATAGCGCAGGAGCTTATGTTGAGGGCGGAGCCCAGATGAGCCCTTCATCCTATCCTGACCTTCCAGCCCCTCTTAGCAGTAACTTAAACTACGCTTCCCAGAAGCCTCCTCAGCCAGGGACTTCCGTTGTCGTCAGAGGAAGCGGTGACAGATCATCTCAGGCCACACAGAGGCCGGCTTGGTCACTATGGAGGAGATAGGCATCTTGGTGGAGAAGGCTCAGGTACAGTGGGGACTTGGGCTTTTTAGTTCGTGCTGGGCTCGCGGGGAGAGGGTGAAGCCAGACCTGAGTGGGGGGATGAATGGCTTCCAGGACCCTGGCCCGGGTTGGGGTGATTTCCGAGGCCTCGGTGGAGAGCTTTGTGCCGTTGGAAGGCTTGTCTGGGTGGCCGAGTGATGGTAGGAGGTAAGGCTCAGAAAGCGGGTCTAGGGGAGTGAGTGACATTAGTGGGTCTTTGGGACGGATTGATTTCGAACCCTGGCCGGTAGTGCTCAGTGAAGTCAGTGGCCCGGCGTTGGGATTGAGTCAGGCGGTGAGTGATGTATGGGATCCAGCCGTGCGGCCGAGTGATCCCCGGTGCTAGGCTACGGGGCTGACTGATGTTCAGGGCTTTGCTGATGGGGGTAATGGGGCGGGTAGTTAAGTATTATCTGTGGCTTGGCTGAGTGATGTTTAGGTCTAAGGTGAGTGAGGAAACTGTGACATAAGGGATCTTTGAGGGGAAACTGGGGAATGTTGGGACTCTTTGAAGGCGCAGTCACTTTAACAGCTTATCTAGGAGAGCCATGTGACATTAGGAACCTCTTGAGGGGGATCGGGTGGCATTTGGGTCTGATCCTAGTTGGGGGTTGTGTGACACTGGGGACATGTTATGAGTGGTATATGATAACATAAGAACTGTTTGGGGGCAAGTTGACATAAGGAGCTTGTTTAGGGGGCCAAAACAAGGATCTATGTAGAGGGTCTTATGATATCAGGGGTCTGTTAGGGGCTAAGTGACTTCAGGGTGACGTGGGGAGGGGAACAAACGTTAGTGAAGTTGAGATGTTTTCATAAGAGGACCATCTTCCAACGTAAGTTGTCCCCTTTGGTCTAGGATGAGATCCCAGCGCTGTCCGTGTCCCGGCCCCAGACCGGCCTGTCCTTCCTGGGCCCTGAGCCTGAGGACCTGGAGGACCTGTACAGCCGCTACAAGGTACATTCAACCCCCAACCCAGACCTTGCACAGGACCTGGCATCTCATACTCTCCCCATTTTCCACCACTCTCTGGATCAGCAAGGGCTGGAGCCATCCCCTTCTGCCCCCTCTCTGCTCACAGAAGCTGCAGCAAGAGCTGGAGTTCCTGGAGGTGCAGGAGGAATACATCAAGGATGAGCAAAAGAACCTGAAAAAGGAATTCCTCCATGCCCAGGAGGAGGTGAAACGAATCCAAAGCATCCCGCTGGTCATTGGACAATTTCTGGAGGCTGTGGATCAGAATACAGCTATCGTTGGCTCTACCACAGGTGTGTGGGTGGCTAAGGACATCTAATTCATTCATTTGTCCACTTAACTATTTCCTACCATGTGCTAGGAAGCAGCAAACAAGGCAGGGCAGTGCAGTGCAGTGTTCTTCAGAGTATTTTGACTGATCAAAAGATAGAAATACGTGTGTGTGTATGTGTGTGTGTGTGTGTGTGTGTGTGTGTATATATGTTTTTTTTTTTTTTTTGGAGACAGAGTTTTGCTCTTGTCGTCCAGGCTGAGAGTGCAATGGCACGATCTCAGCTCACTGCAACCTTTGCCTCCCAGGTTCAAGCGATTCTCCTGTCTCAGCCTCCCAAGTAGCTGGGATTACAGGCATGGACCACCATGCCTGGCTACTTTTTGTATTATTAGTAGAGACAGGGTTTCACCACGTTGGCCAGTCTGGTCTCGAACTCCTAACCTCAGGTGATCCACCTGCCTCGCCCTCCAAAAGTGCTGGGATTACAGGTGTGAGCCCCACTGTGCCCGGCCAGAAATATATTTTACATTGTGAATATCTGTCTCTGTCTCTTACTTTTTAGATAGATGTATAAAACATAAGTCTTACCATGAAATATTTAGCCTTACTATGTGTGGTATATGCTGATGTTTTCTATCCTATTCTAGTCTGTTTTGCTTTAAACACAGTTCTGGTCATGAACTTCCCAAACTGATTTCACAACTACTTCTGGTTTGGGGCCTGCAGTTTGCAACGATGAGTAGGAGTGTTAAGAGATTGGGCCCTGAGGCCAGGCATGGTGCCTCACATGTATAATCCCAGTACTTTGGGAGACTCAGGTGGGCAGATCACTTGAGGCCAGAAGTTTGAGAACAGCCTGGGCAACATGGAGAAACCCTGTCTCTATTGAAAATATAAAAATTAGCCAGGTGTGGTGGTGCACACCTGCAATCCCAGCTGCTTGGGTGGTTGAGGCATGGGAATCTGTTGAACCCGGGAGGTGGAGGTTGCAGTGAGCCAAGATCGCGACACCGTACTCCAGCCTGGGCAACAGAGCAACAGTCTGTCTTAAAAAAAAAAAAAAAAAAAAAGACTGGGCTCTGATAGGGACTCAGAGTATATTGTAGCTGCTGCTGTTTATATAGGTCTAGGCCTTGCTCTCTTGATAGTCATTGTCACTGGCACTTATCTGTTTTTTCCTGTTTCTGGGCTCTTCTGGACCAAGCCATGTTCTTGTAAAGGTTGTGGAGAAATGTGTGTGATTGTGCCTGGAATTGGACTGGGGGGCTATGAGAAAGTGAGGGGAGAGTGGTATCCAGGATGAGGTCTCTATCTTTGACCTGTGGGAGTTGGGATAGTGCGGCTTTCCATGAGATGGCACCATGGGTAGAGGAGTAGGTTTGTGGGAACACAGGGAGGGCAGTGCAGAGCATCATGGGAGGTGTCCAGGAGGCTGCTGGTCAGCCAGGTCTGACAGTCAGGAGAGAGACTGAGCCTGGAAAGAGAAGTGTGCCTCACTAGTATGAGATGCAGGGGGAGGCCTGCTGGACAACCAGGGTTGGAGCTCAAGGGAGAATCAGGGCAGTAGATAAGGAGTTCGTGTGAATGCTGGGGACGGACAGCAGGAGGGAAGGCTGGAGGCCAAGAGGGGACCCCTCAGGGTCTGAGCCAGAGATGTTGGCGGCGTGGAGGGTGCGACTGTGAGATGAGGAGGAAGGAAGGGGGAAGGGGCGGTTTCCAGGCTGACACTTCTTGTTTTCCTCCCTCCCTTCTCGCAGGCTCCAACTATTATGTGCGCATCCTGAGCACCATCGATCGGGAGCTGCTCAAGCCCAACGCCTCAGTGGCCCTCCACAAACACAGCAATGCACTGGTGGACGTACTGCCCCCCGAAGCCGACAGCAGCATCATGATGCTCACCTCAGGTAAAGGGGGAGCCTGCAGCTGGGAGGGCCCTATGGGGACCTTGGGGACCCAGCCAGGAGCCCCAGCTCTGCTCTCCCACCAGACCAGAAGCCAGATGTGATGTACGCGGACATCGGAGGCATGGACATCCAGAAGCAGGAGGTGCGGGAGGCCGTGGAGCTCCCACTCACGCATTTCGAGCTCTACAAGCAGGTGAGGTGGTGCAGGTGGCAGGGAAGGGAGAGGCCCCATCGGGTCTGGGGTTGGAGGTGGAACCCCTGACTCCCACTTCTCTTCCTTCCTCTGGGTTTCAGATCGGCATCGATCCCCCCCGAGGCGTCCTCATGTATGGCCCACCTGGCTGCGGGAAGACCATGTTGGCAAAGGCAGTGGCACATCACACAACAGGTGAGCCCTTCCGCCCCTGCCCCGAGCTCTGATCTTCTGGCCTCTTCGCCTTGCTCCCTGCTCGCTCACTCTCCCCAGGAAGTGGCACTGCACAGTGATTAGAAACATAGACTCTGGGGTCACAGCCCACGTGTGCACGTTACTGGCTGTACTGACTTCACCTCCTTGGGCCTTTCCTCGTAGTAAAAGACTTATTTCATCCGGTGATTGTGAGCAGTTAATGAAATAATACAGTGTTTTCCTACAATGGGTTGTGACCCATTAATAATTATACATTTCAGTTTGTGGGTTGCAGCCAGCATTTTGAAACGTGAAGTAGAACAGAAAGCACCAGATCACATCCACATGGTATTTATACCATGGTACAAGTATATATGGTACAAGTTCATCTGTTTCGTGAAACTTGTTTCATACATATGTGCACACTCATGTATACTTGTGGTTCTTCAAAAATGTATTTTTTTTTTAATTCTTAAATATTTTGTAGAGATAGGGTCTGTGTTGCGCAGGCTGGTATTGAACTCCTGGGCTCAAGAGATTCTTCCACCTCAGCCTCGCAAAGTGCTGGGATTACAGGTGTGAGCCATGTGCCTGGCCCCAAAAATACATTTCTTTTTGTAGGTGCCAGACAAAAATGTCTGAAAGTCACTCATTCTATAACTTTTTTTTTTTTAATTTATTTTAAAGCCCTAAAATCTTCAGCATATGTTCAGATCTTAATATATGTGAGCCAGGGAGCAGTAAGAGGCAGTAGTTAAGCAGTATGTTTTCTAGGGCTAGACTGCCTAGCTTTGAAATCTTACTTCCCCACCAACTTCTTATGTGATCCTGGGTAAGTTAACCTCTCTGTGACTCAGTGTCCTCAACTGTCAGATGGTACCTATTTTTCTGGGGTGGGTGTTCAGAAGAGCAAATTGATACTAGCATCTGGAATGGGGCAATAAATGTTAAATGTTGTCATTGTTACTCATTTGCTTGGCACTTTATTCAACTTTTACTCTGTACCAGGCCTTGTGCTAGAATGCAAAGATGATAATCAGAGATGTCCCTTGCCTTGACTGGGAAAAAAGAAATAGACACCTAGAACTCAGTCATTCAGTGATGGTTTATTGAAGACCTACTATGTGCCAGGATGTGTTGTAGATGCTAGAGACGTGACAGTAAACAGAGCACCTCCTTATGGAGGTGATGTCTTAGTTGGAAAAGCAAAGAGATACACAAGTCAATACATTATGTAGCACAACCCATGACCTGCATGTGGCTCAGGATGGCTCTGAATGTGGCCCAACACAGATTCATAAACTTTCTTAAACATAAGATTTTTTTTTTTTTTTTTGAGACGAAGTCTCACTGTGTCGCCCAGGCTGGAGTGCAGTGGTGCTATCTTGGTTCACTGCAACCTCCACCTCCTGGGTTCAAGCGATTCTTCTACCTCCGTCTCCTGAGTGGCTGGAATTACAGGTACACGCCACCACGACTGGCTAATTTTTCTTGTACTTTTGGTAGAAATGGGGTTTCACCATGCTGGCCAGGCTGGTCTCGAACTCCTGGCCTCAAGTGATCCACCCGCCTTAGTCTCCCAAATTTCTGGGATTACAGGTGTGAGCCACCGCACCGCCTGTTTTTTTTTTAAGCTCATCAGCTATCATTAGTGTTAGTGTATTTTATGTGTCGCCCAAGACAGTTCTTCCAGTGTGGCCCTGTGTACCCTTCACCCAGATTCCCTAATGTTATTATCTTATGTAACCATAGTACAATTAGGAAAGCCAGGAAATTAACAATGGTACAATACTATGAACTAAAGTTTAGACCTCCTTCAAATTTTACCAGCTTTTCCACTTAGAGACCCTCACTTCAGATTCTGTCATTTTTCTGAGTGAATCGGGGTGGTCTGTCACTGGCAGAGGGTGGGAGGAGAGAAGATGTAGAAGGGATGTAGAAATGGGAAAAGCTGCTGACTGGGGTTGAGTTTTGTTTTGTTTTCTAGAGACAGGGTCATGTCTGGCTGGGTGCGGTGGCTCACACCTATAATCTCAGCACTTCGGGAGGCTGAGGCGGGCAGATCACGAGGTCAGGAGTTCAAGACCACCCTGACAAACATAGTGAAACCCTGTCTGTACAAAAAATACAAAAAAATTAGCCGGGCGTGGTGGTGGGCACCTGTAATCCCAGCTACTCGGGAGGCTGAGGCAGGATAATCACTTGAACCTGGGAGGCGGAGGTTGCAGTGAGCTGAGATTGTACTATTGCAATCCAGCCCAGGCGATAGTGTGAGATTCTGTCTCCAAAAAAAAAAAAAAAAAAAGAGACAGGGTCTTGTTCTGTCACCCAGGCTGGAGTGCACTGGTGTGATCATAGCCCACTGCAACCTCAATCTCCTGGGCTCAAGCAATCCTCCCCACTTCAGTCTCCTGAGTAGCTGGGACTACAGGCATGTGCACCCATGCCCAACTAATTTTTGTATCATCATTTTCAGTAGAGACCCTATGTTGCCCAGGCTGGTCTTAAACTCCTGGGCTCAAGCCATCCTCCTGCCTCGGCTTCCCAAAGTGTTGGGATCACAGGTGTGAACCTTTTTTTCCTCTCGTTTTTCGGGGGGAATTTATCTGTTTGTTCCAGTGACAGCACAGCTTACTAAAAGTGAGTAACTGAGGCAGGAGCCCATTCCAGCATATGTGGAAGAAGTAGTAGAGCCCAGAGTGGGCTGAGAGACTGGGGGGACAGGGAAGGTCAGGGTAGGAAGGGGACTGTAGTGATTGAGTAGGAAAGGCTGACGGACAGTCTGGGTCAGATAAGGCAATTCCAGGGATGGGGATTTCATGTGGAACTGGTTGGACATTTGCAGAACAGCCAACTAAATGTGTGGCCAAAGTCAGGTGGTCAAGGTGTGTTTAGAGCACAAAAAGTCAGAAATCTTGAGGTTAGGATGCTGAATGAGCCCCCAGCTGATGCAAGTACCAAGAAAGAGGGACCCCTTGAGCCAGGTATAAAGTCTAGATCTTAGGGAGTGAACAGGGCAGGGCTGAAGCCTTGAACAGTTCCTAGTTTATGTCATAAAACCACCCAGTCTATCTGTGATCTGTGGACTGCATGTCTCCCGAGGAGAGTTCTGGGGGTATGCTTCATACAACACAAAGCATCTAATCCTTAAGAAACAAGTATAACTTTAAGAAACAAGGCCAGGGTCAAGCATGGGGTGGCTCATGCCTATAATCCCAGCACTTTGGGAGGCTCAGCCAGGAGGATTGCTTGAAGCCAGGAGTTTGAGACCAGCCTGGGCAATATAGCAAGACTCCATCTCCTCAAAGAATTTAAAAAGCTAGGTGTGGGTACATGCCTATAGTCCTAGCTACTCGGGAGGCTGAAGAGGAAAGATTGCTTGAGCCCAGGAGATTGAGGCTGCAGTAAGCTATGATCATAGCACTGTACTCCAAGTCCAGAGGGAGGGCCCAGAATAAATTGGTCTTCAACCCCATTGCCAATTGTCAGTTATATCAGAAGACATGCCGGTGGTCCCTGAATTTTTTCAGGAAATTAAAAAGCCAGGCCTTAGAGCAAATAGGAACTCAAGTGCTCCAGAAATCTAGACTGGTTTTTTTCTTTCCTTTTTTTAGTATTTCATATCCTGATTTTTAAATGTTGGGCCAGAAAAATGACACATCTGGCTGGGCATGGTGGCTCATGCCTGTAATCCCAGAGCTTTGGGAAGCCAAGGCAGGTGGATCACTTCAGGTCAGGAGTTCAAGACCAGCTTGGCCAACATGGTGAAACCTCATCTCTACTAAAAATACAAAAATCAGCTTGGCGTGGCAGTGCACGCCTGTAATTCCAGCTACCCAGGAGGCTGAGGCAGGAGGATCACTTGAACCCTGAAGGCAGAAGTTGCACTGAGCTGAGATTGTGCCACTGCACTCCAGCCTGGGCAACAGAGCAAGACTCTGCCTCAAACAAACAAAAAAAAAAACAGTGACACATTTGTGAGGAGGATTCATAATTTAGGCCACTGGATCACTCGGGGGTACAAGTAGATGACTATTCCTCAGGGCTGGATGTGGGACGCAGCCTTGGGCATGAGAGAATGACACAACTACTAGGTGTGGGTATCCAAGGAAAAGGATGTCTTCAAGGAATTCTCAGTTTCTGTTAAAGCAGAATGGGCCCCTCAGGAGGCTCATCCCCGCCTAACCCTTGTCATCCTGTCATCAGCTGCATTCATCCGGGTTGTGGGCTCAGAGTTTGTACAGAAGTACCTGGGTGAGGGCCCCCGCATGGTCCGGGATGTGTTCCGCCTGGCCAAGGAGAATGCACCTGCCATCATCTTCATAGATGAGATTGATGCCATCGCCACCAAGAGATTCGATGCTCAGACGGGGGGTAAGTGATGCTGAAGCAAGGCCTGGGGTCTTGGACAGGCTTGTCGCATGGGATGCCTGGGACTGACCATGCTGTGCACTCTCAGCCGACAGGGAGGTTCAGAGGATCCTGCTGGAGCTGCTGAATCAGATGGATGGATTTGATCAGAATGTCAATGTCAAGGTTTGGGCTTCGGGATGGACAAGGGGAGGTGTGGTATAGGAACTGGGGAAAGGAGGGGCGGTTATCATGACAGGAAGGAGGTAGGAGTGCAGAGATCTGAGCTGACCTGCCCTCCAATGTCAGGTGATCATGGCCACAAACAGAGCAGACACCCTGGATCCGGCCCTGCTACGGCCAGGACGGCTGGACCGTAAAATTGAATTTCCACTTCCTGACCGCCGCCAGAAGAGATTGATTTTCTCCACTATCACCAGCAAGATGAACCTCTCTGAGGAGGTTGACTTGGAAGATTGTATCCTGCTGCAGAAGTGAGGGAGGGGCCCTAGTTGGGAACGAGGATTAGATCTTCAGCCCCACTTCTGCCATCACCACAGCCCAGACTGTGCAGGTGGGACCAAGGTCCAGGGAGAAGGGGAGGTGACAGAGATGGCCAAAGATGACTTCTAGCCCCAGGCATTCACCCCATCACACAGGGAATAGTTTCCTTAACTTGCTGCAGATGTGGCCCGGCCAGATAAGATTTCAGGAGCTGATATCAACTCCATCTGTCAGGAGGTAAGTGGTGGTTTCTCTCTGGATACAGGCAGCGGGTATGTGAGGACCCTTCTTCTCTGAACCACTCTGCTGTAGTCCTGTCCCCTCATGGCTGCCCTGGGTCGTGGACACCATCTCTCTCTTCCTCTACCATCACTAGGGGTGGATAGTATAGGGGTAGTGTTTTGTTTTTTGTGTTTTGCTTTGAGACGGGGACTCTCTATCACCCAGGCTGGAGTGCAGTGGCACAGTCATGACTCACTGCAGTGATCCTCCCACCTCAGCCTCCCGAGTAGCTGGGATTACAGGCGCCCACCACCACGTCTGGCTAATATTTGTATATTTTGTAGAGAAGGGGTTTCACCATGTTGCCCAGGCTGGTCTCGAACTCCTGGGCTCAAGTGATCCGTCTACCTCAGCCTCCCGAAGTGTCAGGATTATAAGTATGAGCCACCGTGCCCTGCCACAGGAAGTAGATTTTAACTGTCATCCTTCAACAGAGTGGAATGTTGGCTGTCCGTGAAAACCGCTACATTGTCCTGGCCAAGGACTTTGAGAAAGCATACAAGACTGTCATCAAGAAGGACGAGCAGGAGCATGAGTTTTACAAGTGACCCCTCCCTTCCCTCCACCACACCACTCAGGGGCTGGGGCTTCTCTCGCCCCCCCAGCACCTCTGTCCCAAAACCTCATTTCCTTTTTTCTTTACCCAGGATTGGTTTCTTCAATAAATAGATAAGATCGAATCCATTTAATTTCTTCTTAGAAGTTTAACTCCTTTGGAGAATGTGGGCCTTGAATAGGATCCTTTGGGTCCCTCTTAATCTGACAGATGAGCAGACGAGGTGCATGGCCTGTGTTGCAACTTGAGAGAACCACAGAATTCAAACCAGATGACTTCCGAAATATGGGGAAAGGGATGGAAAATGAACCTGAGATGGCAGTCCTTAATCACGGAATAAAGCCCTGTGCATCTCCCTCATTTGCTACAGTAAAAGTAAAGCAATTCAGGTCACAGGCCTTAGGAGTTCATAGGAAGGAGATGTCCAGTGCTGTCCAATAGAACTTTCCACAATGATGGATATGTTCTATGTTCTCCAGTATGGTAGCTGCTTGCCACATGTGGCTAATAAGCACCTGAAATATGGCTGGCATGACTGAGAAACTGAACTATTTTTTTTTTTTTTTTTTTTTGAGATGGAGTCTTGCTGTGTCACCCAGGCTAGAGTGCAGTGGTGAGATCTTGGCTTACTGTTGCCTCTGCCTCCCGGGTTCAGGTGATCCTCCTGCCTTAGCTTCCCGAGTAGCTGGGACCACAGGCACCTGCCACCACACCCAGCTAAATTTTATATTTCTAGTAGAGACAGGGTTTCACTATATTGGCTAGGCTGGTCTCGAACTCCTGACCTGAAATGATCTGCCTGCCTTGGCCTTCCTAATTCCTAAGTGTTGGGATTACAGGCGTAAGCCACCGTGCCTGGTCAAGAAATGGAACTCTTACACACTGCTGGTGGGAATGTGAAATGGTAAGCCACTTTGGAAAACAGTTTGACAATTTCTTATGCTAAATACACACCTATCAGATGATTTAGCCACTTCTAGGTATTTACTTAAGAAAAAATAAGGCATATATCCATATGAAGACTTGTAAATAAATGTTCTCATCATTTTTATTTGAAATAGCTAACACTGGAAACAACCCAAATATCCATCAGCAAGTGAATGGATAAACAAATTGTAATACATGTATGCAATATAACACCACTCAGTAATAGGAAAATGAACTACTGATGTATGCAAAAACATGAAATTCAAAATAATTATGCTGAGTGACAGAATCCAGACAACAAATAATACATTTGTTGTATTTTTCTATTTACATAAAGTTTTAGAAAATCCAAACTAATCTAAGTGATAAAGCACACCAATGGTTATCTGGGGCTTGGGGTGGGTAGAACAGATTATAGAGAAAAAAGTAGGAGGTGATAGACATGTTTAGTTTTTTTGCTTGTTTGTTTGTTTTTACTGTGGTGATGGTTTTTCACGTGTATATGTCAAAACTTATCAAATTGTACCTAATTTATTGTAGTTTTATTGATACCTCAATAAAACTAATAGTTACACACATAAATGTACTTGAAGTTCTACCTAACACAAGAAAAAAAGTTAAGGCGTGGGACTGGAAAAGAAATGAAACTCGGCCGGGCGCGGTGGCTCAAGCCTGTAATCCCAGCACTTTGGGAGGCCGAGACGGGTGGATCACGAGGTCAGGAGATCAAGACCATCCTGGCTAACACGGTGAAACCCCGTCTCTACTAAAAATACAAAAAACTAGCCGGGCGAGGTGGCGGGCGCCTGTAGTCCCAGCTACTCCGGAGGCTGAGGCAGGAGAATGGCGTAAACCCGGGAGGCGGAGCTTGCAGTGAGCTGAGATTCGGCCACAGCACTCCAGCCCGGGCGACAGAGCAAGACTCCGTCTCAAAAAAAAAAAAAAAAAAAAAAAAAAAAGAAATGAAACTCTTCATTATTCACAAACTTCATGATTGCATATATGAAAAATCTAAGTCTACACAAAACCTATTAAAATTAAATAGTGAATTTAGCAATATGGCTAAACATAGGTCAATATAAAATGTCAAATATAAGCCAGGCATTGTGACATGCATCCACAGTCCCAGCTACTCAGGAGGCTGAGGCAGGAGAATTGCTTGAGCTCAGGAGTTCAAGTCCAGCCTGGGCAATGCAGCAAGACCCACTGTCTCTGAAAAAAAACCAAATACATATATCAGCAATAAATAAATAGGAAATTAAATTTTAAATTATAACATTTATCAAATAAATTCTTAAGTGCCAAGAATAAATTTAAAATACATGTGAGATATAAATAATTAAAATTACAAAATATTGACAGAAATCAAAGAATACAAATAAATGTTGGGATACAACATGTTAATGTATTGGAAGATTACGAATAAAAATATTAATTCTCCATAAATTGATCTATAAACAACACAGTGCCAATCAGAATCCCAGCAGTTTTGTCCTGCTGGAAATTGGCAAACTGATTCTGAAATATATAAATAAATGAAAGGCTCAGAAATAGCCAAGAGAATATTTGAAGAAAAAAGCAAAGCTGGAAGACTTACAATACCAAATATCCAGACTGATGGTAAAGCTATTGTAACTAATATAGTGTGGTATTGCCTTACCAATGGACAAATCAATGGAACAAAATACAGAGTCCAAAAAGAAAATCATACTTATATACTCACTAGATTTCTGACAAAGTTAATCCTGTGGTGCACTAGAGTATGAGTAATCTGTTATTAAATGTTGCCTTGTCAACTCCATGTGAACAAAATAAATCTGTGTTACCAGATGAAGAGTTTTTAATTGGGTTGTTCAGGTTATTGGCATGTTGAACAAAGAATTGAACAAAATGCACAAAGAAAAAGCAACAAAAGCAGAGATTTATTGAAGTGAAGGTACACTCCACAGAGTTGGAGAGGGCTCAAACAAGTGGTTCAAGAGTCTAGATTGTCATGTTTCTTCGGTATTTTATTAAACTAAAAGAGCATAATAACAACCCTAAATATCCTTTAGAAGCCTCTGATAGGTCACACCCTATAGGAATGAAGAATTCTGCCCAGGACCAATCAGAGGCACCCTGCAAATGAAGGATTCAGAATGAACCAATCACAAACATTCTCATTTGTGACATAGGGGAGGGGAGGTTCAGAGAAGGAGGGCCTTCAGCCTTATGTTGTTTGGTCATGGAGAGGTGGGATTTTCCTCTTAGTCCAATTCCAAGAAGTCAGCAGGGGTTGGCCTTAGGTTCCCTGTCTCCAGACCCTATTCTCCTGCCTCATTTGGACCCCTATAATCTAACTGTAAATGTAAAAGGTAAAAAAAGTTTTAAATAATTACGTAGAAGAATAGCTTCATGACCTTTGGTTTGGCAATATTAGTCATTTTTAAAAATAGTTGTTTTGTTTGTTTGTTTTTGAAACAGAGTCACTCTGTCGCCCAGGCTGGAGTGCAGTGGCACAGCCTCGGCTCACTGCAACCTCCGCCTCCCGGGCTCAAGCAGTTCTCCTGTCTCAGCCTCCTAAGTAGCTGGGATTACAGGCATGTGCCACCACACTCAGCTAATTTTTGTATTTTTAGTAGAAAGGGGGTTTCATCATGTTGGCCAGGCTGGTCTTGAACTCCTGACCTCGTGATCCGACTGCCTTGGCCTCCCAAAGTGCTGGGATTACAGGCGTGAGCCACTGCACTCGGCCGGTGGCACACATTTTTTTTTTTTTTTTTTTTTTTAAGATGGAGTTTCACTCTTGTTGCCCAGGTTGGAGTGCAATGGCACAATCTCAGCTCACCACAACCTCCATCTCCCAGATTCAAGTGATTCTCCTGCTGCAACCTCCTGAGTAGCTGGGATTACAGGCAGGCGCCACCATGCCCAACTAATTTTATATTTTTAGTAGAGAGAGGGTTTCTCCATGTTGGTCAGGCCTGTCTCCAACTCCCGACCTCAGGTGATCCACCGCCTCAGGTGATCCACCCGCCTCAGCCTCCCAAAGTGCTGGGATTACGGACATGAGCCACCGCGCCCGGCCACACAGTCTTATACAAACAGTTTTAACTTGGTTGTAAATAGCTCCACTCAAAGGACCTGGCCCATGCAGAAACACAAGACTTGTCTCAATACAAATCGTAAGGTGGTGTTTTGTACACTCTAGAAAACCAGGCCAAGTTGCAGCAGACGCTTAGGTTTTAATGTTAATAAAGTCTTCTTGGACTTCATGGGCCCAAAAGTTCCAGTATTGTATTGCTTTTGTAAGAAAATTTCAAAATCATAAAAAAGGCAGTTCTTGGAACACCAAATAAGTAGTGGTTAAACTGGAGGTATTGGTGCATAGCTAAGACACTAAATTTGTTACAGGTCAGAATCAACTCCCTAAAGTTTGATGCTCATAGCTATGAAATAAGGTGGTAGAGCAATGCAGGTTCCCTGATCAAACAGCCTTTCAGAAGGAGTCTTGATCTTATTCAAAGATCGTATCATTTAATTTGCCCTATGACCTTTGCCACACACAAATTATGCAGTAATTCCAGTATTCCACTAAAAATCCATGACCTGAATCTCATCATGGGAATACATGAAACTTGGACAAAATTGAGAGAGATTTTATAAAGTAACAACTTTTTTCTTCAAAAATGTTGTCATAAGAAACAAAGAAAGGGTAGTAATGTCACAAGATATCAGAGTAGGGGATTCTTGCTCCCTTCCTCCCACAAAAGTGGACAATTAGCTATCCACGAATAAAAATAGTTCTAGGAGAGCTCTGGAATCCAGTTAAGAAGCTGCAGCAACACAGTGGAGCAAAACACCTAGAATAACCAACACAAGGGGTAGGAAGAACGGTTTCATTTTTAAAAACTGAAATCATATCAAGTATCTTATGAGATCACAATGGAAAAAAAAACCCTAAAAGTCAGTAAGAAGCAGAACTTTGGAAACTATAAATACATGGAAATTAAGCTCCTCAATGACCCCCGGGTCAAGGAAGAAATAAAAGAGGAAATCAAAAATTTCTTGAAACAAATGAAAATAGAAACCCAACATACCAAAATGTGTGGGATACCAGAAAAGCAGTGCTAAGAAGAAAGTTTATAGCAATAAATGTCTACATCAAAAAAGTAGAAAATTTTAAACTATCGAATCATGCACCTCAAGGAACTACAAAGCAAGAACAAACCACACCCAAATTAGTACAAAGAAAGACATAATAAAGATCAGAGAATTACTAAACAAAATACAGACTCAAAAAAATACAAAGGATTAACAAAATGAAAAGCTGGTTCTTGAAAAAGATAAATAGAATTGATAAACCACTAGATAGATTAACCAAGAAAAAAGAAAAGAACCAAAAAAAAAAAAAAAACAAAAAAACAAAACCAGAAGTGTATTACAACTGATACCACAGAAATACCAAAGATCATCAGAGACTAACTAACAAACTGGAAAACCTAGAGGAAATGGATAAATTCCTGGATACATATAATTTACCCAGATTAAATCAGGGGGAAATACAAAACCTGAACAGACCAATAATGAGTAAGACAAATAATGATTCAAATGTACTGAATCAGTAATTAAAAGTCTCCCAATGAAGAAAAGTCCAGGACTTGGTGCTTCACTGCAAATTCTACCAAACTTTTGAAGAACTAACACCAATTCTCAAACTATTCCAACAAACTGAAGAGAAGGGATTCTCCCTAGCTCATTCTAAGAGGCCAGCATTACCTTGAGACCAAAACCAGACAAGGATGCAACAACAACAAAAAACTAGAAGCCAATATCCCTGATGAATATAGATGCAAAAATTCTCAACAAAATACAAGCCAAATCCAACAGCACATCAGAAAAATAATACACCATGACCAAATGGGATTTATCCCAGGAATGCAAGGATAGTTCAACATATTCAAATCAATAAATGTGATACATCACATAACAGAATGAAGGAAAAAGGCCATATGATCAATAGATGCATTAAAGCACTTGATGAAAATAAACATCCTTTCAAGATAAAAAAGTTATCATCAAACTAGGCATAGAAGGAACAAACCTCAACAAAGTAAGGGCCATATATGACAAACCCACAGCTAATATACTGAATGAGGAAAAGCTAAAAGGCTTTCCTCTAAGAATTGGAGCAAGACAAAGATGCCCACTTTCACCACCCCTATTCAGCACAGTACTGGAAGTCCTAGCCAGATTAATCAGGCAAGAGAAATAAATAAAAGACATCCAAATTGGAAAAGAGGAAGTCAAACTGTCCCTCTTTACCAATGATATGTTCTTATTTCTAGGAAAAACTAAAGACTCCACAAAAAACTCTTAGATCTGATATAGCCAAAAACCAATAGGAAAGCAATCCTGAACAAAAACAACAAAGCTGAAGGCATCACACTACCTGACTTCAAAATATATTACAAGGCTATGATAACCAAAACAGTATGGTGTTGGTATAAAACCAGACACATAGACCAGTGGAACAGAATAGAGAACCTAGAAATAAATCTGTGCATTTACAGCCAACTGATTTTCAGCAAAGGCACCAAGAACATGTACAGGGGAAAGGATACCCTCCTCAATAAATGGTGCTAGGAATATTGGATATACATATGCAGAAGAATGAAATTGGACCCCTATCTCCTACCGTATACAAAAATCAACTGAAAATGAATTAAAAACTTAAATGGCGGACCCAAACTATAAAACTATGAAGAGAAAACAGGGGAAATACTTCAGGACATTGGTCTAGACAAAGATTTTATGGCTTAGACTTCAAAAGCATAGGCAACAAAAACAAAAATAGACAAATGGGACTATATTATGGTAAAAAGCTTGTGCATCACAAAGGAAACAACAGAGTAAAGGGATAACCTGTTGAATGGGAGAAAATATTTGCAAACTATTAATCTGACAAGGGATTGATATCCAGAATATACAAGGAACTCACACAACAGTAAAACAAAACAAAACAACCCAACCAAAAAAAAAATTATATTAAAAAGCAGGCAAAGTACATGAATAGACATTTCTCAAAAGAAAACATAAAAATGGCCAACAGGAATAGAAAAAAAAATGCTCAACATTACCAATCATCAGGAAAATGCAAATCAAAACCAGAATGAGATATCATCTTAGCCCAGTTAGAATGACCATTACTAAAAAGATAAATAACAATACATGGTGGTGAGGAAGCAGAGAAGGGGGAATTCTTTTTTTTTTTTTTTTGAGATGGAGTCTCACTGTGTGGTCCAGGCTGGAGTGCAGTGGCACGATCTCAGCTCACTGCAATGTCTGTCTCCTAGTTCAAGCAATTCTCCTGTATCAGCCTCTCCAGTAGCTGGGACTACAGGCACATACCACCATGCCCAGCTAATTTTTGTATTTTCAGTAGAGACAGGGTTTCACCACTCTTACACACTCTTGGTAGAGATTTAAATTAGTACATCTACTGTGGAAAAGAATGGGACTTTTTCAAAAAACTAAAAACTACCATATGATCCAGCAATACCACTACGGGGTATCTACTCAAAGGAAAACAAATCAGTATATTAAAGGGATACCTTAAATCCCACGTTTATTGCAGCCCTATTCACAATAGCAAAATATGGAATCACCCTGTGTCCATCAATAGATGAATGGACAAATACAATGTGACAGCCGGGCGTGGTGGCTCATGCCTGTAATCCCAGCACTTTGGGAGGCCAAGGTGGGTGGATCACGAGGTTGGGAGTTCAAGACCAGCTTGACCAATATGGTGAAACCCTATCTCTACTAAAAATACAAAAATTAGCCGGGCACAGTGGCAGGTGCCTGTAATCCCAGCTACTCAGGAGGCTGAGGCAGGAGAATCACTTGAACCTGGACAGCAGAAGTTGCAGTGAGCTGTCACTGCACTCCAGCCTGGGTGACAGAGTGAGACTCTGTCTCATAAATAAATAAATGTAATATATATACACAATGGAATACTATTTGGCCATAAAAAAGTGAAATAACGTTATTTACAGCAACATGAAGGGAACTGGAGGTCATTAAGTGAAATAAGCCAGGCACAGAAAGACAAATATCACATATTCTCACTCACATTTGGGAGATATAAAAAAAAAAGTCACTCATGGAGGTATACAGTAGAACAATAATACTTAGATGCTAGGAAGGGTGTTTGTGAGGGGATGAAGAAAGACTGGGTACACAACACATAGTTCGAAGGAATAAGCTCTAATGTTCAATAGCAGAGTAGAGAGATCACAGTTAACAATGTATATTTCAAAATAGCTAGAAGAGAGGACTTGAAATGTTCCCAACACATAGAAATGATAAATACTCGATGTGATGGATACCCAAATACCCTGACTTGATCATCCCACACTCTATGAATGTGAGAAAATATCACATCTGGCTGGATACAGTGGCTCATGCCTGTAATCCAAACACTTTGGGAGGCTGAGCGGGGAGGATCACTTGAGCCCAGGAGTTTGAGACCAGCCTGGGCAACAAAATGAGACGCCCGTCTCTATTTAAATTTTTTAAAAAAGAAAATATCACATGTTCCCCATGAATATGTATAAACATTATGTATCCATATAAAAATATTTAAAAAATTTTTAAAGACACATAGGCTAAAAGTGAAGGGATGGAAGAAATTTTTCCATGCAATTGGTAACCAAAGAGAGCAGGGTGGCTATAATTATATCAGACAAAATAGACTTTATATCAAAATTGTTATTAGAGACAGAAAAGGTCATTATATAATAATAAAAGGGTCTATTCAACAGGAAGATATAAAGATTGTAAATATATATGCACCAACATCAGAGCACTGAAATATATAAAACAAATATTGACAGAGCTAAAGGGAGAAATTGACAGCAATGCTAACATAGGAGGAAACTTTAATGCCCCAATTTCAATAATGAATACAGCACTCAAGCAGAAAATCAATTTTTAAAAAGTCCAACTTGTGCATTCTAGCCTAATGGACCCCACAAACATATCTATAACTTTCCACCCAGCAGAATTAGCCCATGCAACAAATTCTTTTCAAACACACTTGGAATATCCTCCAGGACAGATCATATGTTGGGTCACAAAACAAGTCTTAAGAATTTAAGAAGAATGAAATCATAACAATTATCTCCTCAGACCATGTGGAATCAAACTAGAAATAATAACAGCAATAAATAAGGAAAATCCACATATAGTAACTAAACAACACACTCTTGAACACCAGTTGGGTGAAAGAGGAAATCAAAAAGGAATTTTAAAAATGCCTTAAGACAAATGAAAATAAAAATACAACATACCAAAATTTATGGGATGCAGCAAAAGCAGTCCTAAGAGAAAAGTTTATAAGGATAAATGTCTACATTTAAAAAGAAGAAATATCTCAAACAAACTAAGTTTACAACTCAAGGAAGTAGGAAAAAAAAGAACTAAAAGCAAAGCTAGCAGAATGAAAAAATATATATAAAGATTAGAATGGAAATAAATGGAAATAGGCTGGGCACGGTGGCTCACTCCTGTAATACCGGCACTTTGGGAGGCCAAGGTGGGCAGATCACTTGAGGTCATGAGTTCAAGACCAGCCTGGCCAACATGGTGAAACCCTGTCTTTACTAAAAATACAAAAATTAGCTGGGTGTGGTGGTGGGCACCTGTAATCCTAGCTACTTAGGAGGCTGAGGCAGAATTGCTTGAACCCAGGAGGCAGAGGTTGCAGTGAGCCAATCTCGCCACTGCACTCCAGCCTGAGTGACAGAGCAAGACCTCATCTCCAAAAACGAAAAAGAAATCGAATAGAGAACAGAAAAACAATAGAGAAAAATCAACAAAACTAACAGTTGTGTTTTTGTTAAAGATAAACAAAATCAACAATCCCTTATGTAAGAAAAAAATAGAGAAGACTCAAAGAACATCGGATATTAAATAGAATACATTACCTCGAATGACAAAGAAATAGAAACGATCATAAGTGACTACTGCAAACAAGTATACATCAACAAATTAGATAATATAGTACAGTGGTCCCCAACCTTTTTGGCACCAGGGACTGGTTTCATGGAAGACAATTTTTCCACAGACCAGGGTGATGAGGGGACAGGGGAGGATGGTTTCAGGATGAAACTGTTCCACCTCAGATCATCAGACTCTCATAAGGAACAGGCAACCTAGATCCTTTGCATGCAGAGTTCACAATAGGGTTCATGCTCCTGAGAATCTAATGCTGCCACTGATCTGACAGGAAGTGGCGCTCAGGCAGTAATGTTTGCTGTCCTCCTACTGTGCAGCCCAGTTCCTAACAGGCCACGGACTGGTACTGGTCCATGGCCTAGGGCTTGTGGACCCAGAAATAGAAATAGATAAATTCCTAGAAACATACAGCTTACCAAGATGGAATCAGGAAGAAATAAAAAGTCTTACTCCTCCTGGGACCCCTGGAATCATGGCATATTCTGAACAAGGGAAGAAACATATTGAGCAGAGGCTCTTAGAGGAGAAACCACCTGGAATGACTCATGAGAAGATGGCATCTGGAGTAGAGGCTATTACTGGCCCAATACAGAACACTGTTCACTGGGACTTCCCTTACACCAGCATCCAGTATGCTCCCACCCCCATGCACTCTTTAGAGGTGCATGCTCAGCAAGGAGTATAAGAGGACCACTGGCAATACAATGCTTAATCCATCTGGCAGTCATCCTGGCCCCGTGTTTTCCTACATTAGGGCTAAAGGAGGCCAAGGGGTGGCAGAGTGTCAGAACTGACTGATTATTCCAGAGTGCACTTTTGCCTCACCTTCGAGGCATTCAGACTTTGCTGTGTACAGTCTTTTTTTTTTTTTGAGACGGAGTCTCGCTCTGTCGCCCAGGCTGGAGTGCAGTGGCCTCATCTCAGCTCACTGCAAGCTCCGCCTCCCGGGTTTCCACCATTCTCCTGCCTCAGCCTCCCAAGTATCTGGGACTACAAGCGCCCGCCACCTCGCCCGGCTAGTTTTTTGTATTTTTTAGTAGAGACGGCGTTTCACCATGTTAGCCAGGATGGTCTCGATCTCCTGACTTCGTGATCCACCCGTCTCGGCCTCCCAAAGTGCTGGGATTACAGGCTTGAGCCACCGCGCCCGGCCTGCTGTGTACAGTCTTATACTGTCTCCTCACAGGGCATGGCCTTCTCTGTGCCTTGTCCTTGTTATGCATCCTCCTGTATCCCTCACAAAGGATGAGGAGATGGAGCTCTTTGCTAATCCACTTTCTTCTTGAGCAGTTCATGTTGTCTGAATAATAGCAAAACCTCTAGGTCACATGTGACTTGTTTAAATACTGTACATACATACCTTGGTGTGTGTATACACACACACACACACACACGTATATATATAAAATACACACTTGTACATGAAACTCACAGAACTCTAAACATCCCATGTGGGCTCTGAATATCCTATGTAGTGCTTGGTGCAAGAAAGAAGTTTGTTGGCATATAATTCACCTTATCACCCCGTCTCTTTGTCATAATTCTGCTAAATTATTGAGCCTCCGTCACATCCAGTTTCTTTTTTTTTTGAGACGGAGTCTCGCTGTGTAGCCCAGGCTGGAGTGCAGTGGCGCGATCTCGGCTCACTGCAAGCTCCGCCTCTGGGTTCACGCCATTCTCCCGCCTCAGCCTCCAAGTAGCTGCGACTACAGGCGCCCGCCACCACGCCCGGCTAGTTTTTTGTATTTTTAGTAGAGACGGGGTTTCACCATGTTAGCCAGGATGGTCTTGATCTCCTGACCTTGTGATCCACCCGCCTCGGCCTCCCAAAGTGCTGGGATTACAGGCTTGAGCCACCGCGCCCGGCCACATCCAGTTTCTTATGGACATTCTAGTCTCACTCAGAACTGACTCAAATTTCGACACACACTTTTTTAAAATTCCTCCTAATTGAAACTGTATATCCTTTGACCAACATCTCTCCAACCACCACCACCCCTGCCAGGCCCTGGTAACCACAATTCTATGCTCTGCTTCTATGAGTTCAACTTTTTTAGATTCCACATGTTTAAGTGAGATTACACAGTATTTGTCTTTCTATGCCTGGCTTACTTCACTTAACATAATGTCCTCCAGGTTCATCCTTGTTGCAAACAACATGATTTCCTCCTTTTTAAAGTCTGAATACTATTCCATTATATATATATCCCATTTCCTTTATCCATTCATCCTTTGATGAACACTTAGGTTGCTTCCACATCTTGGCTATTGTGAATAGCGCTGCATTAAACATGGGAGCATAGATATCTCTTAAACATATTGATTTTATTTCCTTTGGATATTGATATAGTTCAAATGTGTGTCCCTGCCCGAATCTCATATAGAAATGTAATCCCCAATGTTGGAGGTGGGACCTGGTAGGAGGTGATTGGATCATGAGGGTGGAGTTCTCATGAATGATTTAGCACCATCCCTCTTAGTACCATCCTCACAATAGTGAGTTCTTATGAGATCTGGTTGTTTAAAAGTGTATAGCAGCTCCCCCTCATGCTCTTGCTCCTTCTTTCGACATATGACACACCTACGCCCCCTCGGCCTTCCACTATGACTGGAAACTTCCTGAGGCCTCCCCAGAAGCAGGTGCCATTATACTTCCTGTACAGCCTGCAGAACTGTGAGCCAATTAAACCTCTTTACTTAGAAATTGCCTAGTCTCAGGTATTTCTTTATAGCAATTCAAAAATGGACTAACAGAAAATTGGTACTGAGAAGTTGGACATTGCTATAAAGATGCCTGAAAATGTGGAAGCAGCTTTGGAATTGGGTAACAGGCAGAGGTTGGAAGAGAGTTGAGTGCTCAGAAGATAGGAAAATGAAGGAAAGTTTGGAGCTTCTTAGAGACTGGTTAAATGGTTGTGACTAAAATGCTGATAGTGATATGGACAATGAAGTCCAGGCTGCCAAGGTCTCAGATGGAAATTAGGAACTTATTGGGAACTGGAGCAAAGGTCCCTTTTGTTATGCCTTAGCGAAGAGCTTTGCCCTAGAGATCTATGGAATTTTGAACTTGAGAGTGATGACCTAGGGTGTCTGGCAGAAGAAATGCCTAATTAACAAAGCATTCAAGATATGGCCTGGCTGCTTGTAACCGCCTATGCTAAGATGTGGGAGCAAAGAAATGACTTAAAGCTGGAACTTATATATAAAAGGTAAGCAGAGTGTAAAACTTTGGAAACTTTGCACTGGCCATGTGGTAGAAAAGAAAAGCTCATTTTCAGAAGAATTCAAGAAGGTTTCTGAGCAACCATTTGCTAGAGAAATTTGCCTAACTAAAAATGAGGCAAGTGCAGATAGCCAAGAAATGGGAAACAGGCCTCTAAGGCATTTCAGAGATCTAAGAGGCAGCCCCTCCCATCACAAGCCCTGAGGCCTAGGAGGACAGAATGGTTACATAGGCCAGGAGTGAGCTGTGCAGCCTCAGGACATGTCTCCCTGCATCCTGGCTTCTCCAACTCCAGCTGTGATTTAAAAGGGCCCAGGAACAGCTCAGACTGCAGCTCCAAAGGTTGCAGCTCCATAAGTCTTTGTGGCTTCCACGTGGTTTTAAGCCTGCAGGTGCACAGAGTGTGAATAAGGCTTGGAAGCCTCCATCTAGGATTTCAGAGGACATATGGAAAAGCCAAGGTATCCAGGCAGAAGCCTGATGCAGGGGCTAAGCCTTGACAGAGAACCTCTACTAGAGCAGTGCAAAAAGGAAATGTGGGGTTGGAACCCTCATACAGAGTACATACTGGGGCACTGACTAGTGGAGCTATGAGAAGAGGGCCATCATCTTCCAGATTCCAGAATGGTAGATCCACTGGCAGTTTACACTATCAGTGTGGAAAAGCCACAGGCACTCAACAGCCTATGAGAGCAACCTCTGAGCCTGAACCCTGCAAAGCTACAGGAGAACTACCCAAGGCCTTGGGAGCCCATCGCTTAAACTGGTGTGCCCTGGACATGGGACATGGAGTCAAAGATTATTCCAGAGCTTTAAGATGTAATGACTGCCCTACTGGGTTTTGATCTTGCACAGGTCCTGTAGCCTCTTTCGTTTAGCCAATTTCTCCCTTTTGGAACAGGAATGTCTATCTAATGCTTGTACCCCCATTGTATCTTGGAGGTAACTAACTTGTTTTGTATTTTACAGGCTCATATGTGGGAAGAACTTGCCTTGTCTCAGATGAGACTTCAGACTGCAGACTTTTCAGTTAACATTGGAATTAGTTAAGACTCTGGGGGACTGTTGGGAAGGCAAGATTGTATTTTGAAATGTGAGAAGTCCATGAGATTTGAGAGGGGCCAGGCACAGAATGATATTGTTTAGATGTGTGTCCCAACCCAAATCTCATACTGAAATGTAATCCCCCATATTGGAAGTAGGGACTGGTGGGAGGTGATTGGATCATGGGAGCAGATTTCTCATAAATAGCTTAGCACCCCTTTGTTTCCATCCTCAGGATAGTGAGTTCTCATGAGATCTGGACATTTAAACGTGTGCAGCATCTCCCTCCTCACTGTCTTGCTCCTGCTTTCACCATGTGATGTGTCTGCTCCCATTTTGCCTTCCACCATGATTGGAAACTTCCTGAGGCCTGCTCAAAAGCAGATGCCACTATGTTTCCTGTACAGCCTGCAGAACTATGAGCCAGTTCAACATCTTTTCTTACTAAGTTGCTCAGTCTCGGGTTTTCTTTATAGCAATGCAAGAATGGACTAATACAGATATATACCCAGTAGTGGGATGGCTGGGTCATATAGTGGTTATATTTTTGAGAAACCTCCGGATATTTTCTATAATATCTGTACTAATTTACATTCCTACCAATAGAGTATAAGGGTTCCCTTATATCCATATCCTCACTGACCCTTGTTGTCTTTTGTCTCTTTGATTATAGCTATTCTAACACTGTGAGGTGGTATCTCAGTGTGGTTTTAATGTGCATTCCTCTGATGATTAGTAATGTTGAGCATTTTTTTCATATGGACACATTTTTTTTTTTTTTTTTTTGTCAGATGGAGTCTCACTCTGTTGCCCAGGCTGGAGTGCAGTGGCATGATCTAGGCTCACTGCAACCTCCGCCTGCTGGGTTCAAGCAATTCTCCTGCCTCAGCCTCCTGAGTAGCTGGGATTACAGGCACGCACCACCATGCCTGGCTAATTTTTGTATTTTTTTTGTAGAGACAGGGTTTCCCCATATTGGTCAGGCTAGTCTCAAACTCCTGACCTCGTGATCTGCCGGCCTTGGCCTCCCAAAGTGCTGGGATTGTAGGCATGAGCCACCGCGCCGGCGCCCGGCCTTATATGGACACATTTTTAAGGGATTTGGTAGGGTGGGGGTTCTTTGCAACAATGTAAACATCCAGTCCCTCATCAAACTTTCTGTTTTCTTCACTTACTAATTTATATCAGTTTGGAATTATGATTCCCTTTGTTATTTAATGGGTTTTAATCTATAACTAGCATTATTTATTTTGATGCTCAAACCATGTCAAGTTTGGTCAGTGGAAGTCCCTTCAATCTGGTTTCCATGTCCTTTGAACTCGTCCCCACCGTTCTTTGAGCACTTCCTTACTTTCTAGCACAAGATGTTCCAAGTTCATTCTGAACTTTCCCTTTCCCAGCTCTGGAATCCGCCATTTCTCCATGGAGCCTTGCTCCTTTCAGTGGAGCATGGTGTATTTAGGAACCAAAGGCTGACTGCCTAATGTGCTTTCCAAGCATAATTTCCTCAGTCCAAGGTTTTCAAATCAATCTGCCAAAGACCCATTCCCAGAATAGAAAAGTGGAAGGAAATTCTTAATATTTTTTAAAAGTTACTATTATTTTCATTTTTCTCTTTGTAAAAAATTCATTTGATTCAATATAAAAAGACAAATTTCTTTGGCATATAAATTGCAACTTTCTGATCCAAATCTTTAAATAAAGCTGATACTCCAAGATGCAACATATTATCTTTATTCCACAGACATATAGGCCTATGGTTGCAAACTTTTATACACACACAGAGTCACAATTCCACTGGCACCCGTGACGTTCCACACCCAGATTTTCCAAATCACACATTCTCACCTTCACATAGCCTTGCCGGCAACCCAGTCACACGGCACAGTACCACATTGTTAGGTCAAGCACGGCCACCATCTACCACAGAGCTGTCGTCCCATTGGCCAAAGTCACAAAAATCACAGCCCTGGGTATTTTTTGTGGTTTTCTCCAGTCAGATCCCTTCACTCACTACACACCGACTCACACTCAAATTACACACATGCGGAAACACAACCCGCCACAGCCAGAGAGGCTCCGTCGGTCCCGCCACAGCCAGAGAGGCTCCGTCGGTCCCGCAACCCTCACGGTGCCACACGCACGCGCTCACAAGGCAAATACAAATGTCCAGGCACCCATTCTTTACAATACACGTATTGAGCTCCTACTATGTACTAGACGCCGGGACTACCTCAAGGGGTGAAACAAACAAAACCTTGCCTGGCAGAGCTATCGCCCAGTTCGCACGCACTCGGCCTCAGGGTCGCACTCGGCGGTCCCACGCTCAAGTGGCCTGGCGAGGGGCCCAGACGCGTCTACTCTGCTCCTCAGCTTCCTGCGTGGGTTCCCGGTACGTGGAGCGAAACCGCCGGATGCGCGTGCGCCTGCGCCTCCGCCCAAGAGAACCAGTTTCCGGCTGTGGACTACATTTCCCAGAAGCCGCTTGGGCAGTGTTGCCTGGACCCCGAGGGCCCTTTACATTGCGTTCTTAAGGGTTCAGCCGCCTGGGTACTTCATTCACAGGCAGGCAAGAAGTCCGAGCTAGGTGAGGCGGAACGGGACTCTTACGAGTAGGACTGAGGTTGGAACTGCCGCCCAAAGTGAGGCACTCCAGGGCCAAGACCTGGCGTGTCGTGCCCGGAGGGAGCCTCAGGCCTGTGCGTGCGTGGGGAGCGGAGAAGGGGGATTGTGTGACAAAATGTGGCAGACGGTGTATGTGTGCGTGTGCGCGCGACGGGGCACCCGTCAGGACCGGGTTGGGTGGGTGTGGGTGCGGGTGTGAGGTTGAGACAGGTGCCTCGCCCTCTGGTGTGTGTCACTGACCCTCTGCTCCCCTCACGGCCTCGGTGTCTGCTCAGAGCAGTGTCCCCAAGAGGGAAGTCAAATATTGAGCTCTGGGATGAAGGTTCCCAGCAAGAAGGTTGGCGATTGGACTTTTGAATTAGAAGTGTCCCTAAAACAGACTCCTGGGACGACAGATTGGAAGAGTGCCCAGTTGGAGCCGCTGTGTGGGCAGCTGCATTTTTCAGAAGCACTACATTCCCATACCTTTGATCTAGAAATCTGGTGTGAGTTCAGAGACAGATCCCAGCCTCACTCTCACGCAGCTGTTATGTGCGAGAGGTCAGCGCAGATATAGCGCTGGAAGGGATATTCTAGGTTGGTCTGTGCTCTAAGAAAGGCCTGCTGTCTCATGATTTTTTTTTCTTCCCCCATCCTGCCATTCATCAAAACAAGGATCCTGGAAAGGAGGGAACAATTGTTGTAGCAGGTCTAAAAGTTCAGGTCCAGGTAAGTTTATATTTCCTTTTTGTTCATAAAATGGAAATCACACATTCTAATCTTCACACAGCCTTGCCTGCACCCGGTCATACGGTATGGTACCACACTGCTATGTCAAGCAAAGCCACAGTCTACCACAGAGCCTGTCACCTCATTGCTCACAGTCACAAAAATCACATCCCCCAGGTACTTTCTGTGACTTTCATTTGCATTTTTCCCTTTGAAAAAGTTCATTTGATTCAATCTAAAAAGACAAAATTATTTGGCACATAAATTGCAACTCTCTGGTCCATATCTTTAAATAAATCTTTAAATAAATGCATAAAGTGTTTTTGTTTTGAGGAGATGGAAACATTGCTTTGCTTTTCCTGAGTTGTCCAGTGACCTATCCCAAGCCTTCCTTTCCAGTGAACAATGGACCATGCAGGTGGACCCTCCTCTTCACGGGCCTCCAAATGACCTTCTCATTTTTCAAATCATTCCTCTGCACTCACTTTCTATAATGGTAGAGAAATGCATATCTTGGAGTCTAAAGTTAAAACTTTGTTTTATTGAGGTTAATGTTTAGGTAGAATCACATCATCCATCTTCTCCAATCTTCTCCAAAGACCTCAGTTTTGAAGTATGACAGGATTAGAGATGACCTGACTGGTGTCAGCAAGCAGGTGATAATGGTTGCCTGTTTTCAAGGCTTTTAGAAGTGGGAATCTGATTGGAAGTCCAAGTATAGAAATCTGTGTGAACATGAGCAGGGATTTTTTTCCAAGGAATCCATGAGTTGAGATTTATGTTCATACAGTGTTAGTCATAAGAATAAAAAGTACATATAAGTAAAGTAAGAGTCATAGTGATGAAGAATCATACGCATTTTTTATTTTTTTTTTGAAATGGAGTGTTGCTCTGTCGCCCAGGCTGGACTGCAATGGCATGAACTTGGCTCACTGCAGCCTCCGCCTGCTGGGTTTAAGTGATTCTCCTGCCTCAGCCTCCCAGGTAGCTGGATTACAGGCACCTGCCACCACGCCCGGCTAATTTTTGTATTTTTAGTAGAGATGGGGTTTCACCATGTTGGCCATGCTGGTCTTGAACTCCTGACCTCAGGTTATCAACTTGCCTCGGCCTCCCAAAATGCTGGGATTACAGGCATGAACCACCGCACCCAGCTGCAAATTTTAAATTGTATATGAATCTCACTAATATTAGGATTTAAAGACATTTAACAAGGATTATATCTAAACATTTCAACTGATTACTTGCTGGAGAAGTAGAGAAGAACCAAATACTCTTCTGTCTGCTTTGCTCAAATTTTCTTTTTCAGTCTGCAGATGCTGTTCACCTGGCTTGTGTATTAAGAGAAGAGTCTTAATAGTGAAAAGGTCTTGTTGAATTGAAGAAGAATGTTCAAGAACTGGTAGGCATTTATTTATAATGGTCACACTGTTTTCCTACTGTTTCCATACATGTCAAACTAACTTGCTTCTGATGTGTTAAAACATTTTACTTTATAATTGGATATAGATTTATTGTATACTTCTGGTTATAGAATTAATGTTCACCTTTTATAAATTATTCAGTTACTCAGTTATATTACATAAGGGACTTATAAAGAAGAAAGTTAAAATAGCCCCAGCCTCACTATTAATATTTTGGGGAGCTATATTTTAGCAAGATTTTTTTTTTCTTTTGACAGAGTCTCGCTCTGTTGCCCAGGCTGGAGTACAATGGTGCGATCTCAGCTCACTGCAACCTCCATCTCCCAGGTTCAAGCAATTCTCCTGCCTCAGCCTCCCAAGTAGCTGGAATTACAGGCCCTGCTACCACGCCCAGCTAATTTTTTGTATTTTTAATAGAGATGGGATTTCGCCATGTTGGCCAGGCTGGTCTCAAACTCCTGACCTCAGGTGATCCACCTGCCTCAGCCTTCCAAAGTGCTGGGATTACAGGTGTGAGCCACCATGCCTGACCTATTTTAGCAAGATTTTTCAGCGCATTTGTGTGTGTGTATGTGTGTGCACACATATACCTGCACTTTTCTTACTGCAGAATAGAAATTGCACTAACAAATTATTCAAAGGACACAAGACTTTCTAGCTCCTAGTTAGAAAAATTAATTCTCCCTAAACCAAAGCTTTCTTATATCTCTGTGCACAAAGGGAGAAGAGAAAGACACCAATGAATCCTGCTAAGTTTGATTAACCTTTGAGAAATTTACACCTTTTAGGGTTATATAAACCAATTAAGGATAATTAATATGACACAATTTATCAAATAAGACAGTTCTTCAGGATTATACTGCTTTTTTTAGATTTTTAAGGTTGCTTTTACAAGACATAGCAATACTCTATCTTGGCTAGGTTTTTTTCAGGGTTCCATTATGCAGATAGCATTTTCTAGGACAGATTTATAACAGTAGAAAACAGAATAAGGCCGGGAGTGGTGTCTCATGCCTGTAATCCCAGCACTTTTGAAGGCCAAGGCAGGTGGATCACAAGGTCAGGAGTTCAAGACCAGCCTGGACAAGATGGTGGAACCCCCGTCTCTACTAAAAATACAAAAATTAGCCAAGTGTGGTGGCGCATACCTGTAATCCCAGCTGCTCGGGAGGCTGAGGCAGAGAATTGCTTGAACCCAGGATGTTGCAGTGAGCCGAGATAGCACCACTGCACTCCAGGCTGGGTGACAGAGTGAGACTCTGTCTCAAAAAAAAAAAAAAAAGCAGAGTAAGATGGTAACAGCTATAAATATTTATGTAAATCTTTACATATAGAACAGGAGAACAAGATTGAACCTCATATTAAAGTTATCTATTGATATATCTATTGTAATAGCCTTATTACAGTAGCCCCCAATCTTTTTGGCACCAGGACTGGTTTCATGGAGGACAATTTTTTCACAGACAGGGAGAGGGAGATGGTTTCAGGATGATTCAAGCATGTTACATTTATTGTGCATATTATTCCCATTCTTATTACGTTATAACATGTAATTAAATAATTATACAACTCACCATAATGTGGAATCAGTGGGAGCCCTGCGCTTGTTTTCCTGCAACTAGATGGTCTCATCTGGGAGTCATGGGAGACAATGACAGATCATCAGGCATTAGATTCTCATAAGGAGCATGCAACCTAGATCCCTCACATGGTCAGTTCATAATAGGGTTCGCACTCCTATGAAAATCTAATGCTGCAGCTGATCTGACAGGAGGCAGAGATCAAGCGGTTCATGCTAGCAATGGGGAGTAGCTGTAAATACAGATGAAGCTTCCCTCGCTGGCCTGCTACTCACCTTCTGCTGTGTGACCCAGTTCCTAACAGGCCATGGCCCACTATCAGTCAGTGACCTGGGGGTTGGGGACCCCTGCCTTAATTAGATTATTTTAGCTAGTTTTATATTGAAGAATGATGTCTCCCCTTTGGTAGTTGCAAGAATAAAAGATATTTTTTCCCCCCAAAATGAAGTCTCACTCTGTCGCCCTGGCTGAAGTGCTGTAGCACAATCTCAGCTCACTACAACCTCCGCCTCCCAGGTTCAAGCAATTCTTCTGCCCCAGCCTCCAGAGTAACTGGGATTACAGGCACCCACCACTACACTCGGCTAATTTTTGTATTTTTAGTAGAAATGGAGTTTCGCCCTGTTGGCCAGGCTGGTCTCGATTTCCTGACCTCAGGTGATCCACCCACCTCGGCCTCCCAAAGTGCTGGGATTACAAGTGTGAGCTGCTGCTCCTGACCAAGAAGAGATTTCTTGATTATCTTTCTGAGAGTCTGTTTTATGAATGTTGTTCATTAAAAATAATTGCATCTTAGCTTGGCTCAGTGGCTCACGTCTGTAATCCCAGCACTTTGGGAGGCCGAGACGGGCGGATCACGAGGTCAGGAGATCGAGACCATCCTGGCTAACACGGTGAAACCCCGTCTCTACTAAAAATACATTTAAAAAAATTAGCTGGGCGTGGTGGCGGATGCCTGTAGTCCCAGCTACACGGGAGGCTGAGGCAGGAGAATGGCTTAAACCCCGGAGGCGGAGCTTGCAGTGAGCTGAGATCTGGCCACTGCACTCCAGCCTGGGCGACACAGCGCCAGACTCCATCTCAAAAAATAAATAAATAAATAAAATAAGGCTAATGGGACAAGATTATTCAGCAGCAGTTTGGAGGATATTGTGGCTGAAAGAAAAATTTCAGAACACAAACTGTCAATACGTTTGTCAGGAGTACATGAAAAACCACTTCATTGTGACCAGCATTTGTATGTATAAGACATTGCAGTATATTAGCATACATGGACATATGTGAAAAATCAAAAGAATTGGTTCCGATGTTATGAGCTAAAAGGAAAAAAAAGACATTCAGTAAAAATATAACAACTGTTGGCCAGGCACAGTGGCTCACACCTGTAATACCAGCACTTTGGGAGGCAGAGGAGGGCGGATACCCTGAGGTCAGGAGTTCGAAACTAGCCTGGCCAACATGGCAAAACCCTGTCTCTACTAAAAATACAAAAATTAGCTGGGTGCGGTGGTGGGTGCCTGTAATCCCAGCTACTCAGGAGCCTGAGGCAGGAGAATCACTTGAACCCAGGAGGCGGAGGCTGCAGTGAGCCGAGATCGCACCATTACGCTGCAGCCTGGGTGACAGAGCGAGATTCTGTCTCAAAAAATATATATATATGTAAAATATAATATAATATAATATAATATAATATAATATAATATAATATAATATATATATGTATCAGCTGTTTTTAGATTATCTTAAGCTTTTCCTTCAAGTTCAAGAGAAGATTGTTCAAAAAAGGAAAGGCTTTCTCTTATCAAAATGAAAAATAAGTACATATATATGCCTGTGTGTATATTTTAAATTATTATTATTTTTTTTTTTGAGATGAGTCTCACTCCCATTGCACAGGCTGGACTGCGGTGGCACGATCTTAGCTCACTGCAACATCCACCTCCCGGGTTCAAGTGATTCTCCTTCCTCAGCCTCCCGAGTAGCTGGGATTACAGGCATGTGCCACCACGCCCCGGCTAATTTTTGTATTTTTTAGTAGAGAGAGGGTTTCGCCATGTTGGCCAGGCTGGTTTCAAACTCCTGACCTCAAATGATCTGCCCGCCTTGGCCTCCCAAAGTGCTAGGATTACAGGTGTGAGCCACCGTGCCTGGCCTAACCTGCAGGCATCTTAATACACATTTACAATCATTTGCTTTGGGTAGAGTCCCAAAATTAGGTTTAGATGGTAAAAGTCTCTCACATCCGTCTACATGCCATGTTTTAAGGTCCTACAAATCTGTAGCATTTACACGGTATTCATTTCCCTGTGATGTTACTCATCTGGCATATTATTAATCTTTTAAGTCTGCCATTCTAATAACTGTCAACTGGTATTGCCTTAATTAGGATCTGCTTCATTGTATTGAAATTTAATAACTTTAGTGGATGATATGCTCCTATTTTTAGTGAATCACCCATGCATAAGTTTCATTTGAAAACATTCTGGGCTTCAGAGGCAAAAGCCAGAGTTGAGAGCAAGACCCTGTCTCCAAAAAAAAAAAAAAGATAATTGGCTTTATAATTAGAGAAACGTGGATTCAGAACACAGCTCTGTCTCTTACTAACTGTGATTTTGGGCATGGTACTTTATTTTAAGCCCTCATTGCCTCATCTGTTGAATGGAGATAAATGCATTGCATGGTTAAATGTTGATATGATGAAGGACCCATCATGCAGAAGATCCTAAAAACAGCTATTTTTGTCGTCATCACCTGGCAACCATGGGCATGAATTTACACCACCCTAGCCTTGATATTGAGATATTGGAGTGGTCAGTGACTTCATAGATGTTCCTGATTGGGAACTTAGTTAGGAAATTGGTTGGAAACAGAGGATTCTGGGGGCTGTAGTTCTAGCTGGGGAAGGGCTACCCTTGGGCAAGTGCAGTTTTGCAGTGAGAAGGACTGCCCACTATCTTCTGCCTTCCTGTCTGTGGAGTCCAGGCAGATAGCCAAGCCATGAATGATATTTGGGTTTGGATGGGTGGCCCCTTCTCAGCCCTAAGGTGGGCATGGGTGGAAGAGGATCTGCTCAAGTCAGGACCTAACAATTCAGTCTCAGCCACAGATCAGCAGCATCCAGAAGTTGAGGTGAGCCAGAGACCCTTCTGCTGGAGCTCCTGGTCGTGCTTCATGCAGGAGGCCTCTACTCTGTATCTACACTTGCACAGGTGGTTTCTCATGATGTAGGGAGGGTTTGGCTTTATCTGGGTTCCCTGTTGTCTTCCCCGGTTTATATGTGCAGAATGGTGAAGTTGGAAGTAGAAATGATGGCAAAACAAGATCTTATTAACTTAAGTCATTTTAGGAGTTCTGAGACACATCTAGTCTCTCAGTCACTTGTTCTTCCCCCAGCCTCGGCTTCTCTGGATTCTGTGCTTCTCTATGGAGGAAGCCCAAGGAGAACTGACAAGTTCTTGCAGTTCTAAAACCATGGCTGATGTAAGTTTGTGTTTTTCTTCCTTGAAATACTGTGTTTTAAAATTCATGTGATCATTGAAGTCTCATTATCATGAGACTTCCTTCCTAAGACAACCCTATTGTGGAACCTGCTCCCTAGTTACTCTCATCACAGTGAAGGATAGTCCCAAATAGCCTAGTGTCTTCCTCATTTGCTCCTGTTTTCTCTTATCTGTGCTTACTTATTGATCATTCATCTATGAACCCAGTCTTCTCTCAGGAACACTGATGGAGCAGTGAAAGATGAAGTCCGTCAAGGGAAATATTTGAGTTTCTGTCATCAGAGTCATTTTTTTTTTTTTTTTTTTTTTTTTTTTTTGAGACAGAGCCTTGCTCTGTCGCCCAGGCTGGAATGCTGTGGCGACATCTTGGCTCACTGCAACCTCCGCCTCCCGGGTTCAAGTGATTCTCATGCCTCAGCTTCCCAAGTAGCTGGGATGATAGGCGCCCGCCACCACACCTGGCTTATTTTTGTATTTTTAGTAGAGATGGGGTTTCACCATGTTGACCAGGTTGGTCTCGAACTCCTGACCTCAGATAGTCCACCTGCCTCGCCTCCCAAAGTGCTGGGATTACAGGTGTGAGCCACCGTGCCTGACCAGGAGTCGTGATTCTGTGGCACACAGATGGTGGTCCCACTGGACTGCACAGACCTGAGTTTTGTGGATGGGTGGAATGGGATTTAGTGTTCAGTGTTTTGTCTTCTGCAGTGACTCAAACATTGTCTTCCATGTCAGCCTCAGAGGCAGAGGTGAGATCCCATGCATGGCTTAGAGGACTAGGTTGGAGTATGACTGGGGCCTGCATATGGTAGTTTCAGTGATCTAGCCAGGGAATCACCAAGGGATAAATAAGAAAACAAAAGTCAATTTTGTGGTTGAGGAGGTTGTGCTGGTCTCCAGTGACATCAGTGTCATTGTGGATACTTCAGCATCCTCTGGCTTAGGAACAAAGCAATTGTTCCTGAGGTATGGCAGGGGTAGCAGATAGGAAGATCCTCCAATCCCTAATGATGTCTGGAAATAGGCTCTGATCCCTAATGATGGGTGGAAACAGGATTGGGGAAGACCTTAAACATTTTGGCCCACCCAAATGCCTAAGAATAAAAGAAGAATTAGTCTGCTGTGTCCACAAGACGGATGATATTATTAGCTAGCCAATAAATATACTAACTGAAGACTTTTCTTATGAGGTTATTTTGCATCATGATGAACCTGAGTTTTAATGAAATCACATAATGTCAGTCAAATCCTGTTTTCTAAGAGACATTTTAGAATACTTTTTGGGCCGGGCGCGGTGGCTCAAGCCTGTAATCCCAGCACTTTGGGAGGCCGAGACGGGCGGATCACAAGGTCAGGAGATCGAGACCATCCTGGCTAACACGGTGAAACCCCGTCTCTACTAAAATACAAAAAATTAGCCGGGCGTGTT
>NC_045454.1:17526659-17547618 GCF_002776525.5 Piliocolobus tephrosceles | reverse complement strand
AAAAAAAAAAAAAAAAAAAAAAAAAAAAAAAAAAAAAAAAAAAAATAGAATACTTTTTGGTGAAAAAATTCTTTTTCCAAAAATTTTTTGAAGGGAAGAGAGGATGATGGAACTTGCATTTATTCAGAACTTAAACTGCAGGCACATAATGGGCAATGTGCTTATTTATGCTATTTCACTTAATTTGCATCAACAATATTCTTTAAAAGCATATAAACACTTTATTTCAGAAGTATTAATTTCCTTATTCTTTTATACACGTTGCAGGCTTGAGCCCCAGTTTATTTGCTTACTATGTTGCTTCTTTCCTGCAAAGCCAGTTTTCCATCTTGAAAATACATTTAATTTTTTTTAATACATAGACTTGTCATTTCAGGTATCCTTGGCATTTAGGGATGTGTCCATAGACCTCTCCCAAGAGGAGTGGGAGTGCCTGGACCCTGCGCAGAGGGACTTGTACAAGGATGTGATGTTGGAGAACTACAGCAACCTGGTCTCACTGGGTAAGGTATCTGCCAAAATTGTTTACAATCTGTTCTCTGGAGTATCAGCTTTCTCCATTGTCAAACTTCAGAACTCTGTTTTGAGAAGCCGACTGACTCCCCCTCTTTCTAAAGTCATAGTTTCAGCAGCGTTGGGGTGGAAATGGGTACCTGTGTTAAGCAACTTCCTTTTTGTCCCTCAGTGACATTCCCTCCTCCCTCTGATTCTTCCTGTTATTGCTTGCTTTTCTAAATAATTTCCAGGTTTGAGCTGTGTGAAATTTTCAGAGAAAACAGATTTCATATAATGCATATACTCAGAATTCCTATAGCTGCTCTGTGTTAATATCTGGCCCTCCTACAAGACAACAGCTAGTCTCAGAATTCTAGTTTTCCTGAATTATCAAAAGAACCTAGGCCGGGCGCGGTGGCTCAAGCCTGTAATCCCAGCACTTTGGGAGGCTGAGACGGGTGGATCACGAGGTCAGGAGATCGAGACCATCCTGGCGAACACGGTGAAACCCTGTCTCTACTAAAAAAATACAAAAAACTAGCCGGGCGAGGTGGTGGGCACCTGTAGTCCCAGCTACTCGGGAGGCTGAGGTAGGAGAATGGCGTAAACCCGGGAGGTGGAGCTTGCAGTGAGCCGAGATGGTGCCACTGCACTCCAGCCTGGGGGACAGAGCGAGACTCCGTCTCAAAAAAAAAAAAAAAAAAAGAAAGAACCTCTCTCTATGGATTATACAGTGGATAGAGTTAACAATGGTCATTTGAAATTCAAGCCAACACACGCCATCCTAGAGGAGACATATTCTCCTTAACCTGCTTTGCACTTGAAAGTTAAAGTCTGTGAATTTATGTTTTCCGTTGAAGGAATATCCGAGGAAGAACCTGGAAATGTTTTAGGAAACTTAGTATATTTCTCCTAGGAAAATAGTAACAACAACAAAATAATACTATATACTGGGCATATTTTTATGCCTTTGCATATATTAAATCATTTAATTCTCACCACAGCCCTAAGAAGTCAGTAATATCAGCCCCATTTTGCATTTGATAAAAGTGAACGTGTGGAGGGTAACTTTCACGGTCACACAGCTGGTAGGTGGCAGAAGATTTGAACCCAGCCGATAGGGCTCCAGAGGGTGTGCTCACTGGGGCCCTCTCTGTACTGCCTTCAACAGCAAAGCAGACCTTTTCGTTCACTTACCTTGTCTCTTTAGTCCTGTAATTGTGAGTCCATGTTAACGTGGATATTCTTAGATGGCCTTTTTCTTCTTTGCTGTCATGGCATTATCTAGTACCATTTTCACCTGCAGTTTCTTACAGATGTAACCAAATGTGAATTGTCATTTCAAGGTTGCGGTTGTTTTTATGTTTTTCTACAACATGTGTCGTTTCTTTTCTCGTGAGCAGGATATACCATTCCTAAGCCAGATGTGATTACTTTATTGGAGCAACAGCAAGAGCCCTGGATAGTGATGAGGGAAGGGACAAGGAGTTGGTACACAGGTGAGTGACAGCAAATCAGGCAGGAGGGTGCTATCACAAGTTATGACCCTCGATGTCAGGGAGGAGGCACAGCACTGAGTTGTTTGGAAAGCTCCCTTCAAAGGCTTGAGACCTGTGGAGAAAGGACTGATACCTGAGCATTCAGGTTCTCTCCACATTAGCTACTAAAGGAACTTTACCCAATTTGCCAAACTCCTTGTTTCTCTTCTCTCGTATTTCTCTCCTCTTTCAAAGTGGGGGGTGCTTTCTTTCTTCCCCATCGATGACCATTTTACCTTTGTTTCCAGGTCTCCTTTTACATTTTGATTTATCTTCATTCCTCTATTGTCCAAGTTTTATTCATCAAATATTTCCCATTTACCTAACCTAAGCCAGGCACTGTGCTAGACATTAGGCACTATTGGGAGACACTCTTGTTGTCGTAGAGATGTTGATATTATAGAAACATTTTGTCAATAAGTAAACAGATAATAATCAGGTTTTCATATGTGTTGTGAAGAAAGTTAAGCAGAGTAAGGAGCTAGAGTGTTGGGGAGTTAGTAGGGCTAATTTAGGTAAGATCAGGAAAGGCCATCTTGAGGTGATGATCTTTGAACCAGAGACATAAAGTCAAGTCTCAGGCCATGTGAATATTGAGGAAGAACATTACAAGCAGAAAAAGCTGCAAATGCAAAAGTTCTGAGATGAACCATCTGTGTTTATTCCCAAAGCAGATTATGCCATCTGATGTGAACATTCTTGCACAATTGTTTTTGTGTTCAGATGTTTTCATTTCTCTTGGGTGTTCATTTTTCTTGGGAATATATGGAAGTGGAATTTCTGGGTCATAGGACAAGTGTTTTTTTTTTTTTCTTTTGAGACAGAATCTTGCTTTGTTGCCCAGGCTGGAGTCCAGTGGTGCCATCTCGGCTCACTGCAAGCTCCGCCTCCTGGGTTCACGCCATTCTCCTGCCTCAGCCTCCCAAGTAGCTGGGACTACAGGTGCCCGCCACCACACCCGGCTAATTTTTTTTTTTTTTTTTTTTGTATTTTTTGTTGTTGTTGTTGTTGAGGTGGAGTCTCGCTCTGTCGCCCGGGCTGGAGTACTGTGGCCGGATCTCAGCTCACTGCAAGCTCCGCCTCCCGGGTTCATGCCATTCTCCTGCCTCAGCCTCCCGAGTAGCTGGGACTACAGGCGCCCGCCACCTCGCCCGGCTAGTTTTTTGTATTTTTTTAGTAGAGACGGGGTTTCACCATGTGTTAGCCAGGATGGTCTCGATCTCCTGACCTCGTGATCCGCCCGTCTCGGCCTCCCAAAGTGCTGGGATTACAGGCTTGAGCCACCGCGCCCGGCCATTTTTTTGTATTTTTAGTAGAGATGGGGTTTCACCATGTTAGCCAGGATGGTCTCGATTTCCTGACCTTGTGATCCACCCGCCTTGGCCTCCCAAAGTGCTGGGATTACAGGAGTGAGCCACCGTGCCCAGCCAACCAGCGTATTTTCTTAATCATATATGTTGAGGTGTAATTTATGTAATATAAAATGTACTCATTTTAAATGTCAATTTTTATAACTTTTTTTTTTTTTTTTTTTTTCTGAGGCAGAGTTTCACTCTTGTTGCCAGGCAGGAGTGCAATGGTGCGCTATCTGCTCACAGCAACCTCTGCCTCCTGGGTTCAAGCCATTCTTCTGCCTCAGCCTCCAAAGTAGCTGGGACTACAGGCATGTGCCACCACACCAGGCTAATTTTGTATTTTTAGTAAAGACAGGGTTTCTCCATGTTGGTCAGGCTGGTCTTGAACTCCCGACCTCAGGTGATCCACCCACCTCAGCCTCCCAAAGTGCTGGGATTACAGGCGTGAGCCACCATACCCGGCCAATTTTTGTAACATTTTAAAACAGTTTTATTGACATATAATTGGCATACAGTAAACTGCACACATTTAAAGTATGAAATTTGCTAAGTTACCCTGTATATTGTGAAACCATTACACAATCAAAATAATAAACATATCCATCACCTCCAAAATAAATCCCTCCCTCATGTCCCTCTCTACCCACTGCCCAGGTAAGCACTGATCATCTCTCTGTCACTATAACTTAGTTTTCATTTTCCAGAATTTTGTATAATGGAATTATGTGGTGATTTTTTTCTTTCTTTTTTAAAAATGGAATTATGTGGTGATTTTTAAAATTTAGCGTCATTCACTCAGCAAAATTATTTTGAGATTCATCCATGTTGCTGCATGTATCAGTACTTCATTCCTTTTTATTGTTGAGTAGTATTCCATTGTATGGATGTACCACAATTTACTTATCCATTTATCTATAGGGATGGACATTGAGTTATTTCCAGTGTTTGGCTATTACAGATAAAGCTACTGGAAACTTTCATGTAAAATTATTTGTATAGACTTATGCTTTCATTTATCTTGGGTAACTATCTAGGGTAGAATGGGTAGATCATATGATAAATATATGTTTATTTTTTAAGAAACTGCCACACTGTTTTTGAAAGTGGTTGTATCAGCCAGTGGCGGTGGCTCATGCCTGTAATCCCAGCACTTTGGGAGGCAAAGACAGGTGGATCACTGGAGGTCAGGAGTTCAAGACCAGCCTGGCCAACAAGGTGAAACTTCATCTTTACTATAAAGGCATAGTGGCAGGCATCTGTAATCCCAGCTACTCAGGAGGCTGAGGCAGGAGAATCACTTGAACCCTGGAGGCAGAGGTTGCAGTGAGCCGAGATTGTGCCACTGCACTCTAGCCTGGGTGACAGACCAAGATAATGTCTGGAAAAAAAAAAAAAGAAGAAAGTGATTGTATCCTTTTACCTTCCCAGCAGAAGTTTATGAAAATTCCAGTTCTTCCACATTCTTGTCAGCGCTTGGTGTGGGCAGTCTTTTAAATTTTGGCTGTGCTAATAGGTGATGAGTTACGGTATCACATTGTGGTTTTAATTTTCATTTCTCTAATGCCTAATAATCCTGAGCAACTTTTTATTCTTAATTTATCATCCATATATCTTCTTTGGTGAAGCATCTATTACAGTCTTCTGCTCACCTGCCTGCCTGCCTGCCTTCCTTCCTTCTTTCTTTCTTTCTTTCTCTTTCTTTTTTTTTTTTTTTTTTTTCAGAGTCTTGCTCTGTTGCCCAGGCTGGAGTGCAGTGGTGCAACCTCAGCTCACTGCAACCTCTGCCTCTTGAGTACAAGCAATTTTCCTGCTTTGGCCTCCTGAGTAGCTGGGACCACAGGCATGTGCCACCATGCCCAGCTAATTTTTTGTATTTTAGTAGAGATGAAGTTTTACCACACTGGCCAGGCTGGTCTCGAACTCCTGACCTCAGATCCACCTGCTTCAGCCTCCCAAAGTGCTGGGATTACAGGCGTGAGCCACTATACCTGGCCTTCTGCCCATTTTCTAATTGCATTGGTTGTTTGCTAATTATTGGGTTTTGAGAGTCCCTTATGTCTTCTGGATGTAAGTCCTTTATCAAATGTATGATCTGTACATTCTTAACAGTGTCTTCTGAATAGCATAAGCTCTTAATTTGATTAAGTTCAGTTTATCACGTTTTTCTCTTATGGACTATCCTTTCAGATCATATTTAAGAAATCTTTGCCCAATATAAAAAGTACAAAAATCTTCTGTTTTCTTCTAGAATTTTTTTTTTTTTTTTTTGACAGAGTCTCTGTTGCCCAGGCTGGAGTGCAGTGGCAGTCTCGGCTCACTGCAACCTCCACCTCCCAGGTTCAAGCGATCCTTCTGCCTCAGCCTCCCTAGTAGCTGGGACTACAGGTGCCCGCCACCACGCCCAGCTAATTTTTATATTTTTAGTAGAGACAGGGTTTCACCATATTGGCCAGGCTAGTCTCGAACTCCTGACCTCATGATCCGCCCGCCTCAGCCTTCCAAAGTGCTTGGATTACAGGCGTGAGCCACTGCCCCTAGCCTTTCTACACATTTTATAGTTTTAGATTTTTGCATTTGTGTACCTATTGTACACAAAGTCTTCCAGAAACTTTAAGACAAGGGAATACTTCCAAACTCACTCTTCAAGTCCAGCATTACCCTGATACCAAAACCAGACAAAGGCATTATAAGAAAAGAAATCTATAAGTCAGTATCTTTCATTTACACAAATGCAAAAATTCTAGACAAAGTTTTAGCCATTTGAATCCAACAATTCATGAAAAGAATAGTAGTTACTGGCCATTCTTGGCATTCCTTGGCTTGCAGATGCATTACTCCAGTCTCTGCCTCCATCTTCATGGCACCCTCTCTTGATCTCCCTATGCCTCGCTCTTATAAGTACACCTGTTATTGGATTTAGGGCCCACCCTTTTTCCATATTAGGTCACATTCACAGGCACTGGGAGTTAGGAACATGTCTTTTCTGGGGGCCACAATTCAACCTACTGTGTCTGAGAATAGAGGTGTTTATTTTTCTCCTTTCTAAAGCCTGTGTTCTTCTCCTTGCCACTCTACTAGCCAGGACCTGCAGTGTAGTTATTGACTAGCAGTGAGTTTGAGGATCTGTGAATGAGTAATGATAAAATACAACTGATGCTCACCATATAAAATATCTCAGTACTTGAGATGGGACAGAGACAAAGAGAAGGAACAGTAGCCACACACACAGGGCAAATGTAAACAGTTTTGGAGATACCTAATGTTCAAGGTGACAATAGGTAATTGGAAAATGATGAAATACAAAAATGACTTTTCCATTTATACTTTTTTTTCTTATTTTTTTTTTTTTTGAGACGGAGTCTCGCTCTGTTGCCCAGGCTGGAGTGCAGTGGCGGGATCTCAGCTCACTGCAAGCTCCGCCTCCCGGGTTTACGCCATTCTCCTGCCCCAGCCTCCCGAGTAACTGGGACTACAAGCGCCCACCACCTCGCCCGGCTAGTTTTTTATATTTTTTTTTTAGTAGAGACGGGGTTTCACCATGTTCACCAGGATGGTCTTGATCTCCTGACCTCGTGATCCGCCCGTCTCGGCCTCCCAAAGTGCTGGGATTACAGGCTTGAGCCACCGTGCCCGGCCCATTTATACTTTTGACTGAGCAATTTTGGATGTACCTTTGTTCCCGTTCAGCAGGGAAGTAATCTAGGAAAGAGCATATTTAATTGCTGGACTAGGATGAGATGGGAATCAGGGAGGTATATTCATAACTATGTTGTAATTTGGGGAAATTAAGTTATGATACTTAGCTGCCTTCTCGGTGACTTGTTTGTAATATTTACAGAGGTGGTTTGCAGAGGTCTTACAAATAAGGACTTTTTATTCGTGGTAGTATGTTTGGGTTTTATTGTAGGGGGAACGAGAAACTCTATTTTAAAGGGAAAAGAATGACATACAGATTTTCAAAATGATCCCCATCAAAGCTATTTGATGAAAAAGATTTTAAATGCACATTTCCAGGACTTGTGCCTGTAGATTTTGATTTTGTCTGGTTTGGTGCCTGAAGAACAGTATATGTAAGAAACTCCCCTAAATCCATCCTAAATAGGAGGACCATTGATGTACCCTATTCTCCTACTCACCTATTTTACCATTCTTTTTTTTTTTTTTTTTTTTTTGAGGCAGAGTCTTGCTCTGTCGCCCAGGCTGGAGTGCAGTGGTGCAGTCTTGGCTCACTGCACGCTCCGCCTCCCGGGTTGATGCTGTTCTCCTGCCCTAGCCTCCCGAGTAGCTGGGACTACAGGTGCCCGCCACCACGCCCGGCTAATTTTTTGTATTTTTAGTAGAGATGGGGTTTCACCATGTTAGCCAGGATGGTCTCGATCTCCTGACTTCATGATCCACCTGCCTCAGCCTCCCAAAGTGCTGGCATTACAGGCATGAGCCACCACTCCCGGCCTATTTTACCATCATTTTCTGAGGTATTTTGCCTTCTTTTAAATTGCACTACAATAATTTAGAGTAAGCTAGGAACCAGCAAACTATAGCCCATGAGCCAAATACTTCACTGCCTGTTTTTGCATGGCTTATAAGTTACAACTGGTTTCTTCATTTTTTCAGTGGTTGAAAAAATCAAGATTTTGTGTCATGTACACATTTTTTGAAATTCAAATTTCAGTGTCTATAAGTCAAGTGTTATTATAACACAGCCACACTTATTATCATCTGTGGCTACCTTGGTGTTGTAATAGCAGAGCTAAGTAATTGTGACAGAGACCATATGCCTCCCAAGGCCTAACACCTTCACTATCTGGTCTTTTACAGAAAAAGTTTATTGACTCCTGCTCTAAACCATTTATTTCTAATGTATGTTATTTCTGTTTTATCCTTTATTTCTACTATAAGGTACAACCCCCATCCCTGCCCCAACACAGAAAAATAGCATTATAGCATTTGTTTGCTTTTTTCTTTTCTTTCTTTCTTTCTTTCTTTCTTTCTTTCTTTCTTTCTTTCTTTTTCTTTCTTTTTTTTTTTGCAGATTTGGAATACAAGTATATCACCACGAATTTACTTTCAGAAAAGAATGTTTGCAAATTCTATTTATCTCAATTGCAGACAGGGGAAAAAAGTAAAAACACCATCCATGAGGACACCATTTTCAGAAATGCTTTGCAGTGCAAACATGAATTTGAGAGACAAGAGGGACACCAGATGGGTTGTGTGAGTCAAATGATAATCCAAAAACAAATATCTCATCCTCTACATCTGAAAATTCATGCTAGAGAGAAATCATATGAATGTAAGGAATGTAGAAAGGCCTTTAGACAACAGTCATACCTTATTCAACATCTGAGAATTCACACTGGTGAGAGACCCCATAAATGTATGGAATGTGGAAAGGCCTTTTGTCGAGTGGGAGACCTTAGAGTACACCAGACAATCCATGCTGGGGAGAGACCCTATGAATGTAAAGAATGTGGGAAGGCCTTTAGACTTCATTATCACCTTACTGAACATCAGAGAATACATTCTGGTGTGAAACCCTATGAGTGTAAGGAATGTGGGAAGGCCTTTAGTCGTGTTAGAGACCTTAGAGTACATCAGACAATTCATGCTGGAGAGAGACCTTATGAATGTAAAGAATGTGGGAAGGCCTTTAGACTTCATTATCAACTAACTGAACATCAAAGAATTCATACTGGTGAGAGGCCTTATGAATGTAAAGTTTGTGGCAAGACATTTAGGGTACAACGACATATTAGTCAACATCAGAAAATTCATACTGGTATCAAACCCTATAAATGTAATGAATGTGGGAAGGCCTTTAGTCATGGCTCATACCTTGTTCAACATCAGAAAATTCATACTGGTGAAAAACCCTATGAATGTAAAGAATGTGGTAAGTCCTTTAGTTTTCATGCAGAACTTGCTCGACATCATAGAATTCATACTGGTGAGAAACCCTATGAATGTAAAGAATGTGGAAAAGCCTTTCGTCTTCAAACAGAACTTACTCGGCATCATAGAACTCATACTGGTGAGAAACCCTATGAATGTAAGGAATGTGGGAAGGCCTTTATTTGTGGTTATCAACTTACTTTACATCTGAGAACTCACACTGGTGAGATTCCCTATGAATGTAAGGAATGTGGAAAAACCTTCAGTAGTCGCTATAATCTTACCCAACACTACAGAATTCACACTGGTGAGAAACCCTACATATGTAATGAATGTGGAAAAGCCTTTCGTCTTCAAGCAGAACTTACCCGACATCACAGAATTCATACATGTGAGAAACCCTATGAATGTAAGGAATGTGGGAAGGCTTTTATTCATAGCAATCAATGTATTTCACACCAGCGAATTCACACCAGTGAGAGCACCTACGTATGTAAAGAATGTGGGAAGATTTTTAGTCGTCGCTATAATCTTACTCAACATTTAAAAATTCATACTGGTGAGAAACCCTACATATGTAATGAATGTGGGAAAGCCTTTCGATTTCAAACAGAACTTACTCAGCATCACAGAATTCATACTGGTGAAAAACCCTATACATGTACGGAATGCGGGAAGTCCTTTATTCGTAGCACTCATCTCACGCAACATCACAGAATTCATACTGGCGAGAAACCCTACGAATGTAAGGAATGTGGGAAGACGTTTAGTCGGCACTATCATCTCACTCAACATCACAGAGGCCATACTGGTGAGAAGCCCTACATATGTAATGAATGTGGGAATGCTTTTATTTGCAGTTATCGACTTACGTTACATCAAAGAATTCACACTGGTGAGGTTCCATATGAATGTAAGGAATGTGGAAAGACCTTTAGTCGTCGGTATCATCTTACTCAACATTTTAGACTTCATACTGGTGAGAAACCTTATAGCTGTAAAGAATGTGGGAATGCCTTTCGTCTTCAGGCAGAACTTACTCGACATCACATAGTTCACACGGGTGAGAAACCCTATAAGTGTAAAGAATGTGGGAAGGCCTTCAGTGTTAACTCAGAGCTTACTCGACATCACAGAATTCATACTGGTGAAAAACCCTATAAATGTAAAGAATGTGGAAAAGCCTTTATTCGTAGTGATCAACTTACCTTACATCAGAGAAATCATATTAGTGAGGAAGTCCTCCTATGTGTAATGTAAAAAGAATATGATGGCCTTTAGAAAATGCCCTTTAGCAGATAATTTATAATTTAAGAAATTTTCTGTTTGTCACAGAACATGTGGGAATCCCTTTTACTTCATGCTCACAATTTATCAGAAACTCATATGTTAAAGAGTTGAAAGACTATAGCATCACTCAGTCCCTATTAGACTTTAGACGATTGATACTGATGCACTGCACCCCAAACCATCAAGGACCTTTTCCCCTGCAAACTGTTGTTGAATAGTGCTTCTCTAAAATGCAGTAATAATGGGCCAGGTGAAGTGGCTCACACCTGTAATCCCAGCACTGTGGAAAGACAGGAGTTCGAAACTAGCCTGGGCAACATAGTGAGACCCTGCCTCATGGCTTTAGTGAGCCATGATTGTGCCACTGCACTCTAGCTTGGTGACAGAGTGAGAGCCTGTCTCTAAATAAATAAATAAAATGTGGGCCAGGCACAGTGGCTCACACCTGTAATCCCAGCACTTTGTGAGGCCCAGGTGGGCAGATCACCTGAGGTCAGGAGTTCAAGACCAGCCTGGCCAACATGGTAAAACCCCATCTCTACTAAAATACACAAATTAGCTAGGTGTGGTGGCAGGTGCCTGTAATCCCAGCTACTCAGGAGGCTGAGGCAGGAAAATTGCTTGAACCTAGGTGGCAGAGGTTGCAGTGAGCTGAGACCCCCCAGTAACTTCACACCTAAGGAGACTCGCAATAATTCCATAATCTGTAATATTCAGTCTGTGTTCATATTCTCAGTTGTGTTCATTCTTTTCACTTGTGTAAAGAATGCTTTTCATAGGTTATTTTTAAATTCAGGAACCAAATTCATGAATTACATCTGTGCATTGTTCGTAACTTTTAAAATAAGAATGGCCCTTCCCCCCACAACTGTATTGCAACATTGACTTTTTAAGCACTCAGGATAGTTGTCTTATAGAATATCACATTCTGGAGTTTTCTCGTTTTCTCAAAGTATTTTTTAATGTGCTTCTTTATCCCGAGTATTTCCCATTAACTGGAATTTGGGATTAGACACCCAATTAGATACAGATTAAATATTTTGGCAAGAATACTTCATAGGAGAAAGTTTGTATTTTAATTTGTAACCCATTAGGTGGCATACAATGTCATTATACCACTATGGTATCCTTAGTTCATTCACTTGGTGTAGCAGAACGTACATTCCAAAGATGGCCACACCAATATATCCCATTCTGCATGTTCACCTTACAATGTGATACTGACACTCCCCAAGAGGTAGAGCTCATGGTCCTTCCTTTTGAATCTGGCCAGAAGGGCCTGTGTTTATGGCAGGAATAACACTGTGATTTCCACGACTAAGTCACAAAAGGCAATACAACTTTTGCCTGACCCACTTGGGATGAAGCCCAGCCACCATGCTACAAAGATGCCAAGTAACTACACAGAAAAGCTAAGTAAAGCTGTCCTGATTACAGCTGTAATTGAGGTAACAGCCAGCATCCAGCACCAAGCATATGAGGGTATGAGCCTTCAGATGCTTCTAACCCTTAACCTTCAAAAGTTGTCCTAGCTGGTGCTAAGTGGAGCCGCGAAAAGCTTTCCCCCATGAGCCTGCCCAAATTGCAGATTTATGTGTAAAATATTGTCTGTTTTAAGCCACTAAGTTTTGGAGTAGTTTGTTACACAGCGATAGGTAACTGAAATACTTGTTTCATATGGTAATCGCCAGGTTTCTCTGTTGTAAAGCTAAGTATTTCTTTTAATTTAGTAAATGATCTGTAGAGTAGTACTTTGGCATTTCGGAAATTTAAAATCTCCAATCATATAATGACACTAGATTAAAAAGAAAATGAAACCATAAAGGACAACTTAGAAATGAATGATGAGATCAGAATTGTGAATGTGGTCAAACCTGTGCTCAGCGAAAAATCAATAATCTGTTAATGTATTCAGGAAACAAATATTGAGGGTCAGCGCTTTGTTTCTCCTGCTCTCCACTCTACTCCCAGTGACTTAATACTGTCTCTTTAACATAGTAATCGCTTATAAAACTGTTAAAATAATGAAGAAGCATTAAACTCAAGAAACTAAGGGAAAAATAAGTCAATATAAGAAAGAAGGAAGGACCATTAAAAGGAGTTAATGAATTTGAAAATAAAATAGACTTATTATGGCATTGTGAATGAGAATTGGATGTAAGTACAGATGGAGGAGATATTTTTTGTTTTATCAAAAATTTCAAGGAGGTAATATCAAAATTTCACTAGCTCTTTGTACACTGATATTATAATCCTCATAATACAACAGATGAGGATAGTTCTTAAAAGACAAAAATGTAGGTGAGTCTTTATGAAGAAAGCAGAAATTCTAAACCATCAGCACATTCATTCAAAAACCTAGTAAAGCAATTAAGCAAAACAATTTCTTTACTTGGACTGTGCAGGGATAGATCTGTTCTAGTTTTCCAAATTAATGATGGGAAAGGAAGAGCTGATCCAGTCCAAATATCTTCAAGATCCATGTTCTCAGTTTTTCTTAGCTTTAAATGGCCAAAGTATGGCCTAGATTGGATATGATAATTTCCTCAATGCTTAACACTGAGCACAATTTTTCACATATTTGAAATCAAGGTGTATCTTACAATTTATGGCATCTGACAATACTTCCAACCAGGTGGCAGTCATCAAGCAGTTTTGTGAGAAGCCTTCCTGGTAAGAACACAAAAGCATCTGCACCAAAATATATAGATTTAATGGCATGTAGGGGTTTGCGTGAATATATACAGTTGAAATTCAATTCTTCCTTAAAAAGAATTGTAACTCATTTCTTTAAGACTACCATACTACCACTTTCCTCAACGTAAACTAATGTCCATTGTCAACCAAAATGTCTGTGATCTCATGGATCCATTATGGTTTGCAACTCCAGGTCCATTTTATGCCAATAAGACAGCCATAATATATCATTGTACAAGTCATTTACTATCTAGTTATATCATTGCTCAACATTTGCAAATTCTTTTTACAAATAATGCTAATTGGATGTAACAAAAAGCCGAGTATTTTGAGACATATATTAATGCAAAATTTTGTTAACATATCAGTGGATTGTTCCTTCAAAGTACCAGTGCCTTAACACAACATACCTAAAAGAACGTCTCTGGGATTAGTAGTACTTAATGGCACTTGAGAAATGGTTTGTGGGCACACAGCCTTGTGAAGTTTTGAATACTAAATCCCTTTTTTTAAAAAATGCTTATTATCAGGCTATCAAAAGATTTGAGTCTTACAATAAAGAAAATTTGCTTAACTTTAGTGCATGATAAACTTTACTAAGGAAGTCTCATTCAGAATATCTAATATTTTGGGATGTGAACCCACACTGGAAATGCCATAACCAAAACACAGTGACCCTAAAGATAGAATATTCAGATCTTATGGCAGATGTTTAGCTATGCTGGGAAAGAAAATGAATGGTGTATTTCTCTGCTGCTCACATATTCCTCTGCAATAAATTGCTGACCCAGTTTTGTTTTTATATACTCACTACTATACTAATGAGGATGGCTCAATTTTTTATTTGAACATACTATAATGAATTTAAACTTTTATTGATGAGTATTTATGTTTTAACAGGTTTTCATATTTCAAATATACTTCAATAAATATCCTTGTCTGTGATCATTGGTTTATGTGAACTGGAATTTCAGTAGCTGTATATACATGGAAGAACAATTGCTCATATATTATATACTCTTTCAGTTATGTTAGATAATACTAAATCAATCATAGGTTCTATATACCCTACTAGATATTTCCAAATTGTTCTCTTAGATCCTGTGAACTGGTAAACTGAGTGTCCCTATAGCTTCAGTTTAGGTATGTTTTTGTATGTATTCCTAAATTTTGACTTAAGCCACTTTTCAAATGTATTTCTTGGCCTATCACCATTCCTTTACTTTGACTTTCATATTCTTGGCTTTCTCCATTATTTTTGTCTTGTTTTTTTTCTTCCCTCTAATTGAATGTCATTCTGGATACTTTGCTATATTGATGCAGTATTTTCTACCTACATGCATATAGTCTGACCATGCATTCTATTTTTATGAGACATTTTAAGATTTATATGTTATCAGTTATGTAATCTTTGCAGATTACATAAATAAAATTTTATTTTCCAGTATTTATATTTAATTTTCTTATTACAATAGCTAGAATCTTCAGAACACAGTTGAATATTATGGTAATAGGTATCTGTTTTTCCAAATTTAATGGAATATTTCCCAACATTTTTTTCTTTGGTCTTATGTTTCCTCAGAACCTACATTTCATCATTTACTATAATATTCACTCTCATTTGGGGATAAATTCTCTGCTGACTTTAAATTTCCTTCAGTATATGTGGGGGTAGAGGGAGGATGCCTACTTTTGTAGTGATTGTTAATTTAAAAACTGCTGAATTTTGTCTAAGGACCTTTTGTTATCTATTTTATGTTTTTCTCCTTAAATTTATTGATGTATTGATTTGTACTTATGACTTTCTTAAATTTTAAACATTTCTTGTAATATGCTATAATTTTTGTCATACTACTAGAGTTCATTTGGTGATATTTTAATTAGAACTTTTCCATCTATAGTCAAATGAGGCAGTATTATAGTTTCTTTTTCTTTTATTGATAAGACTTTAGAGTTGTAATCTATTCTTTAACACCTAGAAACAATTTGTCCTTAAAGTATTTACATTTTTGTATCTTGATATTGTATTTTATGACTTGCTAAATTCACTTAGCTTTAGCAGGGTTTATTTTTTTATAAATTACTTAGAATTTTCTATAAACACAATCAGGACATCTGTGAAGACAGTTCCTTTTAATTTATATTTCATTTATTTGCCATACTGCACAGGCTAGGGCATTCTGTAGAGTGTTGAATGGAAATACTCAAAGCAAGGCTAGGCGTGGTGGCTCCTGCCTGTAATCCCAACAACACTTTGGGAGGCGGAGGCAGTTGGATCACCTGAGGTTAGGAGTTCGAGACACGCCTGGCCAACATGGCAAAATCCCATCTCTACTAAAAATGCAAATACTAGCTGGGTGTGGTGGTGCACCTGTGATCCCAGCTACTTGGAAGGCTGAGGCAGGAGAAGAGCTTGAACCCTGGAGGTGGAGGTTGCAGTGAGCCAAGATTGTGCCACTGCACTCCAGCCTGGGGGACAGAGCTAGACTCTGTCTAAAAAAAAAAAAAAAAAATTATCAGAGCAGACATCCTTGAGTCTGACTTTAGTGAAAAAGCAGTCAATAATTTATCATAAAGTTCTATGTTAGCTGTTTATTTTCCCTAGATATTCTTTTTGGTTTTTTGACAAATCTTGGGTCAATTTGCCATTGAAGTCATCTGAATCAACCTCTTTGTGGAAAGGACTTTTAATGGTAGTTTCAAGGAAATTTTCAACCAAAATGTTGAATTTTTCTATCACAGCAAACAATTAAAAATGAAATAAAAAAAAATTTCATTGATAACATAAAATGCTTAGGAATATATTTAATAAAACACATGCAAGACTACTACCTAAAAATTACACAATTTTGTTGGGAGAAGCTAGGGAAGGCCTTAATAAATTGAAACATGCACCATAATCACAGATGAGAAGACCCAATGTTTAGAAGTCATTTCTCAAATTGATCTAGGGATTCAGTGGAATCCTGTCAGAATTTGTTCTGAGCACAGCAGTGAAGTGAGGATTGGAGGGTGCTGCACTTTGAGGTAGGTTCATTAGCTGTTGCAAAAGGCTGGTGATAGTCACTGTTGGAAGATGATAGAGGAGAGAGAAGGGACTCAGTAAGCATGGCAGCACCTCATCTTATGCATCCTTCTTGATAAGGAAAGAGAGGTCCCTGGCTGTTGTCATGAGAATGTCAGCTGCTTGCTCTGTGGAAAGGAAAGGAAGAATACAGGCAACCATTGTCTTCCCTTTTCGGATACACATGATCTGTACAACGTGGTCATCACTAGGCCTCTCTTGTCCAGGCTATTTCCCCCTTAAGTTGTCATACATGCTACAAATTTTGTACTTTCGCTCATCCATTAGAGCAGGTCATTCTTCTAGACTTAGGAGGTAATGTCTTTCATAGTCCTGCACATCAAGGAGCAAACTGTAAGTTTTCTCAATTATGACAGGGGTTTTTCTCCTCTTGTTTTGTACTTGTTCTTCTTTTGTCTCATATCCTCCAAGAAGATAAAACAGCATCAATCATTTTTCGGAGATTATTCACACTGGAAACAGTAAGCTTTCCCAAAGAGCCCTCAAATTGTACTGGCTTATAGGCATGCTCCAGTTCGGCCACCTGAGGGGTGATAACCTTGGTGCACTCCTTTTTAGGGCCATCACCTTGTATTTCTTCAGCAGCTGATGGTTTCTCCAGCTTTTCAAAGTAATTCTGGTAATAAAAATCATCCAGGTAGGGATCAGTACTTTGCAGTTGAATCATCTGAATTTTAGAGGCCCAATCCTTTTCCTGCTGCAACATGATACTGGCATATGGATCCTTTCAGAGATGATCGTGATGACTGCTCCAGTGACGTCCTCTATCTCCTGCACCATTGAGATTCTGATGCTGATTTCTATTCTGTTGCTCTCTCTGATGCAAGAGTCAATGGTGCTGTGGATGGAGGTGAGTTGTGTCCAGTCTAAACATTGGGGCCTGAGATCTTAGGTTTTGCAAGTGAGGTCCTGGGCTGTGGAGGTGGTGTAGCGGGGGGTAGAGTACTAAAGGCATGGAAGCCTGGTGCTGGGGGAAGCATCTGCCCAACTTGCCCTTGTAGCAACTTGGGATTCATAGCAGCAAGTGGACTACAAATCCAGGGACCCATACAAACTGGCTGGGAGAGATCTGTCCAGGCTGTTGTTGTGCTCCTTCAAGAATCTGTGCTCTCTGAAGGGGGCTGAGAACAGGAGGAACACTAGGAGGAAAAGGGTGACCCAGGAGGGAAGAGTTCAGGACACTGTAGAACTGATTTGGAGACATCCTCTCCTCATAGGGACCAGGATAACATGGTGGCATTGGGGGCTGAACATGGACAGGCTTTGAATGCAGAATCTTCCAAATTGGCCTTCCTTTTCAGTTGCTGGTTTCAGGTGGAGGAAAGTCTATGGACTAGGACTGCATAGGCTCTGTTGGGTAAAGCCATCTGCTTAGGTGGGGTACCTATGGGAACAGTTCTAACAGGAGGACTGCCAATGATAGGTGAAGTTGACCATCTTGGTAATGCATGTTTAGAAAGGTCCTGATCATTTTCTGGACCCTGGGGAGCCTCTGAGGCAAGGCATATTCTAATATAGACACTGTAGACACTTCCTGAGTGAGCAGTGGTCCTCGGATTTGCCTCAGAACTTCAGATCCATCCCAGATACTGGAATTCAGACTTCTTGGTTGGGGCTGTAAAACTGGCCTGGTCTGTGCTGCCCTCATAGCTGGATCTTCTAGTTCATTTTCAGTCACCATCTTACTGAGCCTTTCTGCCAGATTTTCCTCATGGTCACCCAACAAGTCTATTTCTTCCCTTTCTCTGTTGCCTGTTGGTTCATTAACTGCCACTGGTAGCTTTTCTTCCAATTCAGCCAGGCGCTCGTGCTTCCTGCCAATCATCATCAACTGCACCTGACCCAAATGTATCATCATTGAATTGATCAATCTCTTCATCTTCTTCTCTCAGTCCCTGAAAGTAATCTTCATCTTCATCCAGAAGACAATCCTCCCAAGACTCATAGTGGAACATTCTTGGGGAGGTGGGGAGGGAGCAGGGAGGGGAGGGGGGGAGGGAGGGAAGAAGCGCTGACTCGCCAGCCTCCTCCATGGCCAGGTCCTCCACCAGTTCACGACCCCTGGCCACCTATTTCTGTTTCTCATATTTGTTCCTATGAATTCTAGTTATTATCATGTATCATTTCCTTACTCCAATACAACTCTGCTGTCATTTACTTCCTTTATGCTGCTATTGTCAAATATATTACATTTCCATGTTATAGGCCCAACAGTATAATTATGTACATATTGTATTATACAATTGCCTTTTAAATTTATTAAGAGAAGTAAAAGAAATGTGCATTTTTGCTGCCTTTTGTATATTATAAATATTTTCTTTTTAAAAATGTGGTTTTGAATTTCCATGTGGATTTACTTGCTTTGTTTGAATAACCTTTACAATTTCTTATATGGTAGGTCTGGGAAGGGCTTTATTTCATCTTCATTTTTGAAAGACAGTATGTTACTGCTTGACAGAGCTTTTGTCCTTTGAGTACTTTGAATATATCATCCCACTGCCTTCATCTCCTCCATTGCTTTGGATAAGAAGTCAGTTGTCAATTGATTGGTGTTCCATTGTTAAGTGACACCTCATTTTTCTCTTATACTTTTCAACATTTTCTTTCACTTTTAGCACTTTTACTATGATGGGTCTGTTCATGGATATCTTTGCATTCATTCTGATTACAGTTTGTTGAGATGCTTGTGGGTATTGATTAATGTTTATTCAACAATTATGGATGTATTTAGCCATTATTATTATTATTATTATTTTTGAGATAGAGTCTCGCTCTGTCACCCAGGCTGGAGTGCAGTGACAGGATCTCAGCTCACTGCAAGCTCCGCCTCCCAGGTTTACACCATTCTCTCGCCTCAGCCTCCTAACTGGGACTACAGGCGCCTGCCACCACACCTGGCTAGTTTTTTGTATTTTTTTAGTAGAGACGGGGTTTCACTGTGTTAGCCAGGATGGTCTCGATCTCCTGACCTAGTGATCCGCCCGTCTCGACCTCCCAAAGTGCTGGGATTACAGGCTTGAACCACCGCGCCCGGCAATTTAGCCATTATTTCTTGGAATATTTTTGTGCTTATTTCTCTTTCTCCTTTCCTTCTGGGATTCTCATTACATGTATGTTGGTGCAATTAAAAGCGTCTTATATTTCTTTTTTTTTTTTTTTTTTTTTTTTTTGAGACGGAGTCTCGCTCTGTCACCCAGGCTGGAGTGCAGTGGCCGGATCTCAGCTCACTGCAAGCTCTGCCTCCCAGGTTCACGCCATTCTCCTGCCTCAGCCTCCCAAGTAGCTGGGACTACAGGTGCCCGCCACCTCGCCCGGCTAGTTGTTGTTTTTTTTTTTTTTTGTATTTTTTTAGTAAAGATGGGGTTTCACCGTGTTATCCAGGATGGTCTCGATCTCCTGACCTCGTGATCCGCCCGTCTTGGCCTCCCAAAGTGCTGGGATTACAGGCTTGAGCCACCGTGCCCAGCCTAGTGTCTTATATTTCTTAAAGGCTCTGTTCATATTTTCTTCTATTTTCTCATTCTATTTTATTTTCTTATTCTTTTTTCTAGTGGGAAGATGGAATTGAGGTTGCATAATTTCCATTGATCTATTTGAAAGTTTTCTAATTACTCTGCCAGATCAAATGTATTTAGCCCTTCTAATGAATTTTTTATTTTGGTTACTGTGGTCTTCAACTCCAGAACTTACATTTGGTTCATTTTGTCATTTATCCTTATTGATTTTATTTGATGAGATGTTATCTTGACATTTTCCTTTACTTCTGTGAATAATGGCTAAATTGAAGTTTTTGTCTATGAATTATGACACCTGTTGCCTGTCATAGGCCAACGTGTTGCCTGTTTTTCTTTTGTTTTTGTTTTGTTTTGTTTTAGACAGAGTCTTGCTCTGTTGCCCAGGCTGAAGTGTAGTGGCATGATCTTGGCTCACTGCAACCTCTCCCTCCTGAATTCAAGCAATTCTTGTGTCTTAGCCTAGTTATAGGCATGTTCTACCACACCTGCCTAATTTTTGTGTTTTTAGTAGAAATAGGGTTTCGTCATGTAGTCCAGGCTGGTCTCAAAACTCCTGAGCTCAAGTGACCTGCCAACCTCGGCCTCCAAAAGTGCTGTGATTACAGGTGTAAGCCACTGCACCTGGCCTGCTTGCTGTTCTCCTGTGTATAAGTCCAAGTTTCCCATTTGTTTGCATGCCTTCATTTTTGATTGTTTTCCTAATAAGTAGACATATTAGGAAACATACTGTAGTGATTTGCCTGTCCCCTCTCCAGAGCTTGTTCTTGTTGTTGTTTGCTTGGTTATGTATTTTGTGTTTTGGCTATTTTAGTAAAATCTGTTTCCCTTTCCCCTTGCAGTGTGAACTATTTTGTGTTGTTCCTCAGCCTTAAACATATGCAGGTTACCCTGGTGTGACAATGGTTTTAAAAAGGAGTCTCTTTGACTATCTTTCCTTATCTCTCTGTTAAGATGACTGCCTCTTTGGTATTATTTCCAGCCCACTAGGCTCCACTGCCTTCTATCTGGTCACTCTATTGTTTTCAACATTTCCTTGGAGCATAAATTATTATTATTATTATTATTATTATTATTATTATTATTATTATTATT
>NC_045454.1:17449823-17526649 GCF_002776525.5 Piliocolobus tephrosceles | reverse complement strand
TTATTATTATTATTATTATTATTATTATTATTATTATTATTATTATTTTTGAGACCGAGTCTCGCTCTGCCGCCCAGGCTAGAGTGCAGTGGCTGGATCTCAGCTCACTGCAAGCTCCGCCTCCCGGGTTCACACCATTCTCCTGCCTCAGCCTCCCGAGTAGCTGGGACTACAGGCGCCCGCCACGTTGCCCGGCTAGTTTTTTGTATTTTTTAGTAGAGACGGGGTTTCACCGTGTTAGCCAGGATGGTCTCGATCTCCTGACCTCGTGATCCACCCGTCTCGGCCTCCCAAAGTGCTGGGATTACAGGCTTGAGCCACCGCGCCTGGCCGGAGCATAAATTATTAAGCAGTTTAATATAATTTAAGGCAGGGCTAGTTTTTGAGGCCAGTTTTTGAGGTTTCTTTTGACCTTTTGGAGGGCTCCTTAGCTGTCTCTGCCCATGGAATTATCTGATTAAATCCCTGGCCTATGGTTTATGTTGTTGTGTTTACTTTTTAGGGGAGCTATTTATTTGACACTGTTTCAGATAAATTCCATTCCTTTGGAGAGAGCTTCAGAGCTCTATTCTTATGGACCACCACTCCCTCTAGACAAAATCTCTGAACCACCACTCAGGGTAATGGGCTGGATGGTAGCCATCTTGTTTTTTGTGTTATGAAACCTCTGCCTCACAAGCAAGTGGAGGCAAGGGCAATCTGGGTCCAAATCTGAGTTCACTGTGCCTGGGTAGACTTTCCAAACTGTGGGTGGGGCTGAGGGAAGCCAAGGAGCCCCAAACCTCTTAGTTGCGTACACCAGGAATTTAGCCACTTTAACCAAGAGGGGGTGATAAGAAACCCAGGAGGCGTGCCCCTCCTGTTGATACATGACAAACCTCGATTGACAGCTGCAGCCCCATCCTCTTGGCAGCATCCATCCACAGTGAAGCTTCTATCAAATTGAGCTGTAAACAGTAAAAGGGAGTCGGTTGTGTCTTAAACACCACAAATTCTCTTACCAAGTTCTTGGTTCTTACCAAATGTTAGTAGAATTTCTTGATATTTTATTTCCTATATACTCTTTGGACACTTTCAGACCTCAAATGGCAAGGTTTTTATACATTTTTTTTTTTACAGTTTTACTAGAAAATGCGCTTGCAGAGCCCCACATCTGCCATCCAGAAGTGGAACTACATATAGTCATTTAACAATAGTTTAGCATTTTCTGTCATCTCATTCTGGAGAATCACAGATGTGGCAGAAATACATATTCTTAAAGAAAAAATATGTCTCCGTCACAGGTACTGTGATTTCAATAGGGTGTGAGATAAGTACATGACAACATGCATGGGATAGATACTGTGTTCTCTACAGCTCTGTGCTTTTGAGTTAGACATAAAAGATATATTGATGGTTATTACTTTTAACATGTCACAATCTAGTTGTAGCATTTAAGATTAAATTTGGTTGTGAGTAAAATAGTAAAATTGCCCCAAATTAAAGTGAATAAAAGATACTAAAAGTTCATTTCTTTGTCATATATTATGGATGTAAGCCTGATATTGTGGCCTTGCTCCAAACCAATCATGAATTTTACCATTCTGGCATCAGAATGGAATGAACACTCAGAGTTATACAGAACTTGGAAGAATAGTAAATAATTCTGGATACCCTTCACCCAGATTTCTCAAATATTAATATATTAAGCCAGTGTGTTTTAAGGGGTTTCCAGAATTGCCAAAATATTCACTTACATCCTACTTGCCATAAGTTGTGTCACATGACAACACCTTGGAGAAATAACTGCAGTCCTTATTCTAGATACTCATAGCCAACTGTTAATAAAAATTACTGGTTCTATAATCATGAAAGCAGGGTAGAGTGGATATGGGGGCCTAATAAACAACAGATCCCACTGAGGAATCCATGGAGATGGTTTCACTTTGATCAATTACAAGTGAAGACAGTGAATCCCTAGAGACCACAACTTGTGCAGCAGACACATGGAAATGGAATGGGATTCGGGAAATTAAGACACATAGGTCCATTATCCTTCATACCCCAAGCTGGATGATCACAATACCCTATAAAAGGATGACAGAAATCTTGTGTCTACTTTTTCTTCTTTTCCGGGGAGTCTATGAACATTCAAGATAACATCCATCATTGACTATTCTAAAACAAGTTTCTTCACAATGCTGCTCAGAAACACCATGACAAATTTGAATTGGAGCAATATCTCCAAAAATGGGACACAGATTAATGTATCATTTCAGCCAGGCCTTAATAGGAGATAAACTTCTCAGCTATCACCATACATAAAACATTATAATTCAATAAAATGCCAAATGCAAAAAGAGCGGATCATAGAAATGTAAGTTGAGAAAAATCAGAGTGAACTTCTGACCTTATGATGACATTTTCAACTCTGAAACTATTAAAATAATTCTAACAAAAGCAGCATCTTTTTTTTCCATACCTGTAACTGCCGTGTGTACGCACAACAGCCAGATTTTTTGGTCTTTAATGCTTTTTTCCTCTAAAAGGAACCAGGACTCCCTAAGAGGGTATTAAATCATGAGTTGATTCCATGACTCAGGACAAGAGGCATGGGGGACATGAACCAACAAACAGGATCAGTCTAAAACATCTTCTTACAGCCTGAACACAATATTCCTTTAAAACATCAAAAGAAAAAAATAAGGAGTTAAAAAAAAAAATGTAAATGGATTCCTACTGGCCACATTATGTCAATTTAAGCATAAATAATCATAATTACTACAGGTGCTCCTCAACCTATGGTGGGGTTATATCCAAATAAACCCATCATAAATTGAAAACATCATACACCATATGTGTATTTATGACCTACAATATTTTCAGTTTAACAATGGGTTTATCTACATATAGCCCCATTTTAAGTCAAGGAGCATACTCTATGTCTTAGTCCATTTTGTGTTGCTATAAAGGAATATCTGAGGTTGGGTAATAAAGAAAGAGGTTTATTTGGCTCACTGTTCTGTAGGATTTACAGGAATCACGGTGCAACATCTGCTTCTGGTAAGGGCCTCAGGCTGCTTCTACTCGTGGCAGATGAAAAGGGGCAGTGTATGCAGACATCACATGGCAAGAGAGGAAGCAAGAGGGTGAGGAAGGAGGTGCCAGGCTCTTTTGAACAACCAGCTGTCACAGGAACTAACAGAGTGATAACTCATCCCCAATCCAGAGAGGACATTAATTTATTCATGAGGGATCTGTTCCCATGACCCAAACATCTCCCATTAGGCCCCACCTCCAACATTGGGATCAAACTTCAAAATGAGATTTGGAGGGGACAAATATCTAAACTATAGCAGCATATCACTTTTGTACTATTATAAAGCTGAAAATTATAAGTCAAACCATTTTAAGTTGGGGATTATAGGCGTGAGCCACCGTGCCCGGCCATGATTTTTAAATTTGTACATAATTGGCTTGTAACTTTAACAAATATATTAAAGTGTTTTATTATGTTTGCAAAGGGACTCTGACTTCCAACATAGTACTGCCAAGATTGCATGATGATAGAGTTTCATTGAAAGGCTGCCAGGGATTTCTTTTATGACAATTCTTAATGATACTGCCAGGATGTGCAATGACCCATAAAGGAGTTGTGCTGGGTTAATACCTAGGGAATCTTTTGATTTCAAAGAAAAAAGTTCAAGAGAATGAATAGAAAAAAGAAACTGGAAATAAAAAATAGGAACATAAGATTTGAAAGCCAAGTTTTATATAATCTTGTTTTATAAGTTGTATATCATTGCAATATCAATACTTGAAAAACACTTGGAAAATTACAACTTATGATTATAGATGCAATTAAGTGGTTAAAGATAGAAGTAGTCTATCAAAAGAATAATCATCTGACCAGGGTATATTCATAGAAAGAAGAAAGCTATCAATATAAATTATCACTTTATAGATTTTTTAACACAATGGAATAAAATCACAAAGGATTATTCTTAATCTTAAAAAAAATTAATGTAATTCATGATGCCACAATGGTATCATGTTTTGTTTTGGGTTTTTTTTGAGACGAAGTCTCACTCTGTTGCCCAGGCTGGAGTGCAGTGGTGCAATCTCAGCTCACTGCAACCTTCACCTTCCGAGTTTGGGTGATTCTCCTGCCTCAGCCTCCCAAGTAGCTGGGATGCATGTGGGATGCACACATGCATGTGCCACTACGTCCAGCTAATTTTTTTATTTTTAGGAAAGAAGGGAGTTTTGCCATATCAGCCAGTTTGGTCTCGAACTCCTGACCTCAGGTAATCTGCCCACCTTGGCCTCCCAAAGTGCTGGGATTACAGGTGTGAGCCACTGCTCCCAGCCCAATGGTATCACGTTTTACAGCTTGATTTAAAGGGGTTTTTTTTTTTTTTTTTTTTTCAAAGTTTATCAATAGCTCATGTACCAGCCATGGGATAGGTGCTGCTGATAAATGCTGAACAAACAAAAAAAAAAGGTTCTAGACAATCTTGGCTCCCTGCATAATCCGAAGGGTGCCAGTTTTGTACTGAGTACGGTGTCAGCCATATCACACAAGTTGAATTATGTTGACACTTTAATGGCATTCATTTCTCAACAGTCTATTTCAAATTTCATTTTGTGTTCAATCCAGGGCTTAAATACACATGACTAAATTTTCAGAGATGACAATATCTCTCCATAGATTACTTACCCACTACAAACTAAATCTTTACAATGGACTTATGGCAGTTACCAGCTTACCCAAATGATCATCCTTAGTTTCACTAATGCAAGGACCTGTATGTAAATGTTTTCCGACAGTACAATATGACATACAAATAACCTACAAAGTATTCTTCCCCAAAATGTTTAATCTAGACCTAAGAAAGCCTCTGGACTTACATTCCCTTGTACAGAAAATACAACCAAGAACAAGGCTAAATGACACTATAAAGAAATAAATCAAAACACGTAACCGAAAACATTTCTGACCTACTCAAAATTCAATGTATTTTGTTTTAAATGAGGCGAAATGTTCTAGACCAGTGGCTTTCTAACTCTGGTTGGTATCACAGTCACAAAACCTGGAGAAATAATAAAAAACACAGGCCCAGGCTTATAAGCTAGGGCTACACTTCTCTAGGTTTACTAAGTTCCACAGGTGATTCTGATACCCACCATAATTTGAGCGCATACCTTCATGGGGTTTCCATGCTACAATACACTGAAGAGAGATAACCAAATGCAATGCAGAATCTGCAATGGATTCTCCTTAGAAAATGAATAGCTGTAAAAGATGGTTTGCCGGTCAATGAAGAAATCTGAAGATGGAATGATATTATAGAATTATGAATATTTTCCTTTAGGGTAATTATGGTACTATGGTTATATGATATTGTCTTTGTGTTTGGGTAACATACATGCTGATGTAACAAGGGGTAAAGTGTCATGATGTCTAAAACTTATTCTCAATGGTCTAAAACTTATTCTTAATGGTACAACAAATATACAAAAAGTAAATGTGGCAAATTGTTAACAATTTTGAATCTAGGTGGGGGGATATAGGTGTATATTTTACTTTTTTTTTTTTTTTTTTTTTTTGAGATGGAGTCTCGCTGTGTCGCCCAGGCTGGAGTGCAGTGGCCGGATCTCAGCTCACTGCAAGCTCCGCCTCCCGGGTTTACGCCATTCTCCTGCCTCAGCCTCCCAAGTGACTGGGATTACAGGCGCCCGCCACCTCGCCCGGCTAGTTTTTTGTATTTTTTAGTAGAGACGGGGTTTCACCCTGTTCGCCAGGATGGTCTCGATCTCCTGACCTCGTGATCCGCCCATCTCAGCCTCCCAAAGTGCTGGGATTACAGGCTTGAGTCACCGCGCCTGGCCTATTTTACTATTCTTTCCAAACCCGCATTTTATGGGTAGGATTTGTGGTATCCCCAATTACACTAGTAACATCAAAAAACACCAGTCACAGATCACCATAACACATATAACAATAAAAAAGTTTGAAATATTATGAAAACTACCAAAGTGTGACACAAAGACATGAAATGTGCACATGCTGTTTGGAAAATGGTGCTGACAGACTTATTCACTGCAAGGTTGCTGCAGACCTTCACTGTATATAAAATCCAGTAACTGCAATGCACAATTAAGCAAGTATGCCTGTATCCAGTAAAATATTTCATGGGCAGTAAACTGTGAACATGGCGGCTACTCTACATTCCTCACATCAATAACTTTCTCACTAAAATTACCTTCTTTGAACTCTTAAGTCATTTAGTGTGGCTATAAAACATCCCACATTCCTTACACTCAAAGGAGTGCTCAGCAGTATGAATACTCTGATGTTGAGCAAATCCCAGGCCACAATGAAAGTTCATCACACATTCTTTTATGTTCACAGGATTTCTCATCAATATGAATTCTCTGGTGTTGAGCAAATTTTTCATACACAGTGAAGGCTTGTCTACACTCCTTATATTCATAACACTTCTAACTATTATGAATTTTCTGATGTTGAGTAAGCAGATCATTCACAGTAAGGGTTTGCTCACATTCTTTATATTCATAGGGTTTCATGCCAGTATGAATTCTGTGATGTGCAGAAAGGACTGAACTAAATCTAAAGGTCTTCCCACATCCTTTACATTCACAGGGTCGCTCACCAGTATGAATTTTAACATGTTGAACAAGGCTTGAGCTACAAGTAAAGGTCTTTCCACATTCTTTACATTCATACGGTTCACACTAGTATGAATTATTTGATGTGCAGTAAAGACTAAGCTAAATCCAAAAGTTTTCCACATTCTTTACACTCACTCACAGGGTTTCTCAGCAGTATGGATTCTCAGATGTACAGTAAGTAAGTTCATAATTACTGCTAAAGGCCTTTTCACATTCATTACATTCATAGAGTTTCTCATCAGTATGAACTTTAACATGTTTCATAGGTTTGAACTATGACTAAAGGCTTTCCCACATTCTTCACATTGATATGTTTTCTCACCAGTATGAATTCTCTGATGTACTCTAAGGTTTCTACCACTGGTAATGCATTTCCCACATCCTTGACATTCATAAGGGTCCTCACGAATACGAAATCTATCATGTCCACGAAATTGGTAATTATATTGAAAGGCCTTCCCACATTCCTTACATTCAAAGGTTTTCACCCAAGTATGAATTTTCTGATGTTCAATAAGTTGCTACTGATGTCTGAAGGCTGTCCCACATTTCTTACATTCAAACGGTTTCTCACCTGTACAAGTTTTTGATGCAGAGAAAGTTGTAGGTGAAGTCTAAAAGCCTTCCCACACTCCTTACATTCATAGGGTTTCTCACCATTATAAACACTCCGAGGTTGAACAAGGTTTGAGCCATGATTAAAGGCCTTCCCACACTCCTTACATTTAAATGGCTTCTCACCAGTATGAATGATCTGATGTCCAGCAAGCTGTGTCAGAAGACTAAAGGCCTTTCCACATTCTTTACATTCAAAGGGTTTCTCACCAGTATGAATTTGGTAATGTTCAATAAGCTGGTAATGATATCTAAAGGTCTTCCTACACTCCTTACATACAAAGGGTTTCTCATTGGAATGAATTTTCTGATGCTGAATAAGGTTTGAACCACGATTAAAGACTTTCCCACACTCCTTACATTCATATGGTTTTACACCAGCATGAATACTCTGATGTTGAACAAGGTTCGAGACACGATTAAAGGACTTCCCACATTCTTTACATTCAAATGGCTTCTCACCTGTGTGAATGTTCTTATGGCGATTAAGCTGGGTGTGAAGACTGAAGGCCTTGCCACATTCCTTACATTCAAAGGGCTTCTCACCAGTATGAAATTTCTGATGTCGAATAAGGTGCATATGAAGTCGAAAGGCTTTCCCACATTCCTTACATTCAAAGGGTTTCTTTCCAGTATGAATACTTCGATGTTGATTAAGATTTGAACCACGACGGAAGAATTTCCCACATTCCTTACATTCAAAGGGTTTCTCACCTGTATGAGTTTTCTCATGCTGAGAAAGTTGTAGGTGAAGCCTAAAAGTCTTCCCACACTCCTTACATTCATAGGGCTTCTCACCAGTATGAATACTCTGATGTTGAACAAGGTTTGAGCCACGATTGAAGGCCTTCCCACAGTCTTTACATTCAAATGGTTTCTCACCACTATGAATGTTCTTATGTCGAGCAAGCTGTGTCAGAAGACTAAAGGCCTTCCCACATTCTTTACATTCAAAGGGCTTCCCACCAGTATGAATTTGGCAATGTTGAGTAAGTTGGTAATGATATCTAAAGGCCATCTCACATTCCCTACATACAAAGGGTTTCTCATTGGAATGAATTTTTTGATGCTGAATAAGATTTGCACCACGATTAAAGCCTTTCCCACACTCCTTACATTGATATGGTTTTACACCAGCATGAATACTCTGATGTTGAATAAGGTTTGAACTACGATTAAAAGACTTCCCACATTCTTTACATTCAAATGGTTTTTCACCTGTGTGAATGTTCTTATGGCGATTAAGCTGATTGAGAAGACTAAAAGCCTTCCCGCATTCCCTACATTCAAAGGGCTTCTCACCAATATGAATCTTCTGATGTCGAACAAGCTTTGTCAGAAGAGTAAAGGCCTTTCTGCATTCTTTACATTCAAAGGGTTTCTCGCCAGTATGAATTTGGCAATGTTCAACAAGTTGGTAATGATATCGAAAGGTCATCTTGCATTCCCTGCATACAAAGGGTTTCTCATTGGAATGAATTTTTTGATGCTGAATAAGATTTGAACCACGATTAAAGGCTTTCCCACACTCCTTACATTGATGTGGTTTTACACCAGCATGAATACTTTGATGCTGAGTAAGGTTTGAGCTACGATTAAAGGACTTCCCACATTCCTTACATTCAAACAGTTTCTCACCTGTGTGAATGTTCTTATGGCGATTAAGCTGGGTGGGAAGGCTAAAGGCTTTTCCACATTCGTTACATTCAAAAGGTTTCTCACCAGTATGAAATTTCTGATGTCGAGTAAGTTGTATGTGAACTTGAAAGGCCTTCCCACATTCTTTGCATTTATAGGTTTTCTCTCCAGTATGAATATTCTGATGCTGAATAAGATTTGAACCACGACTAAAGTGTTTCCCACATTCCTTACATTCATAGGGTTTATGTGTATTATAAATAAGAGAAGCATAAGTAGGAATTTCTTCATAGCCGATGATCTTCTGATTGATATATCCTTCTTGATGTCCCTGTAGTCCCTCAAATCTACTTCTATATTCTGAGTCATTTCTAAAATAAAAGGCCTCAAGGCCAAGTGTTATACTTATTTGCTTTATAACATGTTTGGGTAAATTTATTTCAAAAATATCATTTTCTGGAGATATTTTTTCAGGTCCATGTTTTGACTCCAAATCTGAAAGAAATGAAGAAGCCAAACATATTTTATTTTCCTATAACACACATGCATACAAAATCCATTAAACAAATGGCCAAAGTATAAAATATAATACTTTCAGGGAAGGGATCTGAAAAAGAAAAAGGGTGCCAATAATGAAGAAAGTTTATGTAAGATGGTGGTGTACATAAAGGAACAGGTTAACTTTGTCAAATTTAAGTGTGAATCAAAACCATTTGGTGAGCTTAATAAAGATATTGATATTCAAGCAACTCAGATGTACAGAATCAGAATTTTTAGTGAAAAAAGCTGTTTTTTGTTTGTTTGTTTTTGGGGATAGAGTTTCACTCTTGTCTCCCAGGCTGCAGTGCAATGGCACAATCTTGGCTCACTGCAACCTCCACCTCCTGGGTTCAAGTGATTCTCTTGCCTCAGCCTCCAGAGTAGCTGGGATTACAAGTGTGCCACCATGCCAGGCTAATTTTTGTATTTTTAGTAGAGATGGGGTTTCACAATGTTGGCCAGGCTGGTCTGGAACGCCTAACATCAGGTGGGTGGCCTCCCAAAGTGCTGGGATTATAGGTGTGAGCCATTGAGCCCGGCCTGTATTATTATTATTATTTTTTTTAAGAGACAGGGTCTCTCTCTGTTGCACAGGCTATAGTGCAATGGCATGATCATAGCTCACTGCAGCCTCAAACTCCCAGGCTCAAGCAATCCTCCTGCCTAAACCTCCCAAGTGGCTATAGCTACAGGCACCTGCCACCATGTCTGGACAATTTTTTTTTCTTTCTTTAGTCTTCCTGCAGTCCAAAGTCTGGCTAATTTTTATTTTATTTTTACTTTGTAGAGATGGTGTCCCATGTTACCCAAGCTGGTCTTGAACTCCTGGCATCAAGCAATCCTCTTGCCTTGATCTCCCAACATGTTGGGATCACCAGTGGGAGCCATCACACCCAGCCAAAGATGCATTTTTAATATCTCTACCAGATGATTGATTCAGATCAAAGTTTACCGATCATACTTAAAACTGGTTTTGAATGGTTTCTCTTTAGTCTTAATGCAAACTCCAAAAACCTTAACACAGAGAACAAAACTTCCTATCAGGGCACTGTCCTCCTTTATGGCTGATCTCTAACCACTCCCTCCTTTTAGCAACCAGAACATGATATAACCTTTCTCTTATCTTCTTGCTTGCTTAGACTGCTTCATCTTCCAAGAATCCTCTGGCCTGACTCTTTGTAACAAACATCCAACTCATCTTTAAGCCTTAGGATAAACGTTTTCCTCAGAACATCTGAATGAATGAATAAAGCCTCCGTGACATACAGAATATCAAAAAAACAACAAAATATTTGAATTTTTGAGGTCCTAGAGACAAAGAGAAAACATAAAGGATAGAAAATCTATTTAATGAAATAATAGCAGGAAACTTTCCAACTCTAGTAAGAGATGTAGACATCCTGATACAGGAAGCTCAGAGATACCCAAATAGATACAATACAAAAAGATCTTCTCCATGGCCCACTATGGTCAAAATATAAAAGTCAAAGACAAAGGAGAATACTAAAAACAGCAAGAGAAAAGCATCTAGTCACTTACAAGGAAACTCATCAGGCTAAGAGCAGATTTCTCAACAGAGAGAAACGAGAGAGAATGAGATTATATATTCAGTGTTGAAAGAAAAAAATTGCCAGTCAATGACACTATCCTCAGCAAAGTATTCTACAAAAATGAAAAATAAATAGTCTTTCCCAGACAACAAAAGGTGATGGAATTCATCACCACTGGACCAGCCCTACAAGATATGCTCAAGAGTCCTACACCTAGAAGTGAAAGGACAATATCTAACATTGTGAAAACACACAATGTTCCCCCTATAGAAAATAACCAAACCACAATAATAAAAAAAAAAAAAAAAAAGAGAAAGGAACAAAGGATATATAAAACAACTAGAAATCAATTAATAAAATGATAAGAATCAGCCCTCACATATCAGTAATCACATTGAATGTCAATGTATTAAACTTCATTTAAAAGATACAGACTGGCTGAATGGATGAAAAAACATGATCCAACTATACGCTGCCTACAAGAAACTCATCTCACTGGTAAAGACACATATGGATTGAAAGTAAAAGAACAGGAAAAGATATTCCATGCAAATGGAAACCAAAAATGAGCAGAAATAGATACATTTATATCAGAAAAAAAAAGATTTTAAGTCAAAAACAGCAAAAGAGACAAGATCATCATATAATGATAAAGGGATCAATTCAGCAAGAGGATATAACAATTCTAAACATATAATCCCAACACCAGAATATCCAGATATATAAGGCAAATACTATTAGATCAAAAGGGAGAGAGATACTCCAGTACAATAATCACTGGGGATGTCAACACCCCACTCTCAGAATTAGATCATCTAGACAGAAAATTAACAAAGAAACACTGGGTTTAAACTGTACATTAAGCCAAATGGGCCTAACAGACATTTATTGAACATTTCATCAAACAGCTACAGAATACACATTCTTCTCATGAGCACAGAAAACATACTCTAGTGAGACCATATGTTAGAATACAAAACAAGTCTTAACAAATTTTTAAAAACCAAAATTATATCAAGTCTTTTCTCAGATGTGGAATAAAACTAGAAATCAGTTACAAAAGGAATTTTGGAAACTGTACATTATGCAGAAATTAATTAAACAACATGCTCCTATATAACCACTGAGTCAAGGGAGAAATTAAGGAGAAAATAAAAAAATTCTTAAAACAAATGAAAATCAAAATATAACGTACCAAAAACTATATCTATGGGATACAGTAAAAGCACTGCTAAGAGGAAAGTTTATGGCAATAAATGCCTACATCAAAAAGTATGAAGATTTCAAATAAACAACCTAAAGATGCACTTCAAGGAACTATAAGAGCAAGAACAAACCAAACCTAAAATTGGTAGAATTATCAGAGCAGAACCAAATAAAATACAGGCTAAATAACAGAAAAAAGAAATTAAATGAAAAGTAGTTTTTTAAAAACATAAATAAAATTAATAAACTGCTAGCTAGACTAACCAAGAAGAAAAGACAGAAGAAATAAAATCAGAAGGAAAAAAGGAGATACTACACACCAGAGAAATAAAAAAGATCACCAGGGACTGCTAGGAACAACTACACACTAACAAACTGGAAAATCCAGAGGAAGTGCGTAAGTCCTGGACACACAGGACCTACCAAGATTAAATCAGGAAGAAACGGAAAACTTGAAAAGACCAATAATGAGTAATGAGATTGAATCAGTAATAAAATGTCCTCCGACAAAGAGAAGTCCAGGACCAGTGACTTCATGCTGAACTCCATCTACTGAACTCTCAAAGAACTAACACCAGTTCTCCTCAAACTATTCCAAAAAAATTGAAGAGGAGGGAATTCTTAATGGCCTCATTCTATGAGGCCAGCATTACCATGAAAGCGAAACCACACAAGGAAGAAACAAAAAAGGAAAATCACTCTAATATAAAGATACACGGTTCCTGCTAACGAAGTAACAAGAAAAAAAAAAAGACACATGGGGGCATATATTCATCACAGCACTAATCACAATAGCAAAGACACGGAATCAAATGTCCATCAATGGTTAACTGGATAAAGCAAATGTGATATACATACACCAAGAAATACTACGCAGCCATAAAAAAGAATAAGATCATATCCTCTGCAGCAACATGGATGGAGCTAGAGGCCATTATCTTAAGCAAATTAATGAAGAAACGGAAAACCAAATAATGCATGCTCTTACTTCCAAGTGAGAGCTAAACACTGAGTGAGTACACATGAACACAAAGAATGTAACAATGGACACCAGGGCCTACTTGAGGGTGGAGGGTGGGAGGAGGATGAAGATCCCAAAACTACTATGCTTACCTTATTACCTGGGTGATGAAATAATATGTACACCAAACACCCACAACATACAATTTATCTATATAACAAATCCATATATGTAGCCCTTCAACCTAAAATAAAGTTAGAAAATAATAATAAATAAATGGTACTGGGAAAACTGGATATCTATATGCAAAAGAATGAAATAGACCCAATCTCTCACCACATACAAAAACCAGTTGAAAATGGATTAAAGACTTACATGTAACACTCAACTATAAAACTCAACTATAAACTATAAACTTAAGTATAAACTTATACTTAAGTAAAGTATAAGACTCAACTATAGGCCAGGCGCGGTGGCTCAAGCCTGTAATCTCAGCACTTTGGGAGGCCGAGACGGGCGGATCACGAGGTCAGGAGATCGAGACCATCCTGGCTAACACGATGAAACCCCGTCTCTACTAAAAATACAAAAAAACTAGCCGGTCGAGGTGGCGGGCGCCTGTAGTCCCAGCTACTCGGGAGGCTGAGGCAGGAGAATGGCATAAACCCGGGAGGCGGAGCTTGCAGTGAGCTGAGATCCGGCCACTGCACTCTAGCCCGGGTGACAGAGCAAGACTCCGTCTCAAAAAAAAAAAAGACTCAACTATAAAACTACTAAAAGAAAACATAAAGGAAACGCTTCAGGACATTGGTCTAGGCAAAAATTTTATGGTTAAGCCTGCAAAAGCATAGGCAACAAAACCAAAAATAGACAAATGGGACTATACTAAACTAAAAAGCTTCTGCACAGCAAAGGAAACTATATACAGAGTGAATAGACAAACGAGAGAAATCATCTCCAAGCTATTTCTCTGACAAAGGACTAATATCTAGAATATACAAGAAAATGAAATAACAGCAAAAAAAAAAAAACTCCAATTAAAAAAGTGGGCAAATTATATGAATAGACATTACTCAAAAGAAGACATACAAACAGCCAAGAGAATATGATAAAATGCTTAACACCACTATTCATCAGGGAGAAATGCAAATCAAAACCACAATGAAATATCATCTTACCCCAGTCAGATGGCTACAATTTAAAAGACAAAAAATAACATACCTGAGAGGATGAGGGAAAAAGGGAACTCTTATATACTGTTGGTGGGATATAAATTAGTACAATCACTATGGAAAATAGCATGCAGATCTCTCAAAAAACTAAAAATAGAACTACCACATGATCCAACAATCCCACTACTGGGTATTGATCCATAGGAAGAGAAATCAGTATATCAAAATGATACCTGCACTTGTATGATTGTAGCATTATTCACAATACCAAAAATATGGAATCAATCTAAGTGTCACCCAACAGACAAACAGATAAAGAAAATGTGATATATACACGATGGAATACTATTCAGACTTCTAAAAAACGAAATCATGTCATTTGCAGCAACATGGAGGGAATCGGAGGTCAGAAAGACAAATATCAGACCGGGTGCCGTGGCTCACGCTTGTAATCCCAGCAATTTGGGAGGCCGAGGTGGATCACCGAGGTCAGGAGTTTGAGACCAGCCTGGCCAACATGGTGAAACCCTGTCTCTATTAAAAATACAAAAATTAGCCAGGCATGGTGGCAGGTGCCTGTAATCCCAGCTACTCAGGAGGCTGAGGCAGGAGAATTGCTTGAGCCCGGGAGGCACAGGTTGCAGTGGGCCAAGATTGCACCACTGCATTCCAGCCTGGGCGACAAGAGTGAGGCTCCGTCTCAAAAAAAAAAAAAAGAAAGAAAGAAAGAAAGACAAATATCGTATGTTCTCATTCATATCTGGAGGCTGAAAAAAGATCTCAGAGGTAGAGAACAGAATGATAGAAATCAGAGGTTGGGAAGGGTGTGTGGTGAGGGGTGGGGGATAAAGAGGAGTTGGTTAATGTTACAAACATACAGGTAAATAGAAGGAATGACTTCTAATGTTCATTAGCAGAGTAGAGTGACTCTAATTAACAATAATGTATTGTATATTTCAAAATAGCTAGAAGAAGACTTGAAATGTTCCTATCACAAAAAAATGATAAACACTCCTCTGGTGGATTTGATGGATACCTCACATACCCTGACACTTGCTCATTACACATTCTATACATATAACAAAACATAACGTGTATCCCATAAATATGTACAAATATTGGGTATCAATTAAAAATGAATAAATAACTCTTGAAGAACTTCCCACATTCCTCACAATGATAGTCAAAAACCCTGTATGATACGACTCCGGCCTCTCAGACCTCTCTTCCTGCTGTTCCATCACTTACTCCACCTTCGTGTTACCTGCTCAGTCTGACTAGAATACTCTCACCTGGACACACAACTTGAACCCTTACTTCCCATCTCTATGCAAGCATGCCCACTTCAACACAGGCACCCTGAGCACCCAAGTTCTGCCATTTCACTCCATCACTCCTATTTCCTTGTCCTAATAGTACAATTCTCTGGTATTCCTTATATATTCATTTGCTTACCTGTTTGAGGCATGTCTCACAAACTGCTGGTAAAGTCCATGACGGCAGTGACTTTCTGTCTTGTTCATTACCTGTATGTTACAGTATTGACAGAGCCAAGCACATGCCTTCTAGGAATGTACACTCAATACATATTTAATGAATATGAACACATTTCTTAGTGAAAACACATACAGAAATCTAAATGCAAAAGCAGAGTTGGAAAGTAGCTGAATCCAAAATACGTGTTAAAAGTTTACACTGGGGACCAGGAGAGTGTACACTGGGGGCCAGAAGTATTGGCTCATACCTGTAATATCAGCCTACTTGGGAGGTTGAGGCAGGAAGACTACTTGAGGCCTAGAGTTCAAGATCAGCCGGGGCAACATAGCAAGATGCTGTCTCTTAAAAAATAATTTAAAAAACTGTTTAAAGTTTACGCTGGGAAAGAAAGAGGAAACTCACTCCATTAAAAGAGGAAGAAAATACCAGAAATTAGGTATGATGAAGTTCCCTGGGGATAGCTCCTATAGTGATCTTATTTCCTTGCCAGGTCTTGGGCATTTTTATCCAACGGGGGACCTTGGGTCGTTGAAGAAAGTTTTCCAAACCATATCTCAGGGGTGTGACTCCTCTCTGAGCACATGGCTGTCCAGGACAATGATGGCTTCCCCCTGCCTGCTTTGCTCTCACTTACCTGGATACCATCTGCTTGTTTCTTTCCTTAAAACAATCCAGGGCTCTTTCTCTTGCTCTAGTAACGTAATCACATCTGGCTTAGAAATGGAACTTCCTGCTTAAAAGAAATAACACATGTAGAATTTTTTTTAATATAAAAATTTTTTTAAAACTCTGAGACCTAGTTAAACTCATAATACATTACAAGCCTAAACAATATTGAGAACAGACTCCAGATAAGAGAGGATTGAGTAAGGAATCAACTATGTTTTAAAAAAAAAAAAGGGCCGGGCGTGGTGGCTCACACCTGTAATCCCAGTACTTTGGGAGGCCAGGGCAGGTGGATCACAAGGTCAGGAGATCGAGACCATCCTGGCTAACACCAAATGAAACCCCGTCTCTACTAAAAATACAAAAAATTAGCCGGGCATGGTGGCGGATGCCTGTGGTCCCAGCTACTCGGGAGGCTGAGGCAGAAGAATGGCATGAACCTGGGAGGCGGAGCTTGCAGGGAGCCAAGATCGCGCCACTGCACTCCAGCCTGGGCAACAGAGTGAGACTCCGTCTCAAAAAAAAAAAAAAGGACTTTCATTTAAACTAATAGAAACTTATCCTTCAAGAGGAGGTATAATTTAGTGGTTGACAACAGGAACCTTCAAGCCAGATTACCTGGTTGAAATCCTGTCTCTGCCATCCACTAGTACTTTGACATTAAGCAAGTCACTTGAACTCTCTGTCCTTCAGTTTTCCCAACTCTAAAACAGGAATGATAATCATACCTGTTTTATAGGATTGATACTAATATTAAATAAGGTAATATATGTAAAATACTTCTAACATTCACTGATATGCAGTAGCACAAAGTTAACAATTATTATGTTTACTGTCATTATTTATATTGCATCCTTAGACACTTACAGCTCATTTTAAGAATTTTCACCCCACAGAAAAGCATACACTTCATGGCCTGAAACTTTCAACTACAAAACAAGTAACAGAATGTTTGTTGACGGAAATGGAATACACTGACTTTAATGCTAAATGAATTCTGTCAACCTAATATGTAAATCGTTGAGGCTTTTGTTTTGTTTTGTTTTTTGAGACAGTGTCTTGCTCTGTTGCCCAGGCTAAAGTACAGTGGCATGACCATGGCTCTCTGAAGCCTTGACCTCCTCCCAGGCTCAAGCAATCACAGAGGCTCTTTTGATAGAAAAACTCAACACACTCTTCTCCTTATAGGTGGGCCAGAAAAACAAAAACAAACAAGAAAATCTACAATAATTCTGAGGTCAAACATAATATGAAACCCGGTTCTTGAACAATATCATTCAACGAATATGCAAGATTTCAAACTCAGCCCCATGGTCATGAAGCGAGAGAAGGGATTACAGAGACGACCAGCATAATGGAGGAGGCCACTGTGGACTAGGCAAGATGCAGGGGCTCCGAGGAGGTGCCTATTTTCAATCCAACAAATCTCAATCCATTCCTTTGGGAATAAGAAGAAGGAATCCAACTACCTCTTAAAACACAGCCCTAAAATTCATGGTGAAGAAAGCTGATATTCCAGAGAACAGATGCTAAATTAACTGGGGCAGATGACCTTACCCAGTGAGATCAGGTGGCTGTAGTTCTCCAACATCACATCCCTGTACAAGGTCCTCTGATCAGGCTGCAGGCACTCCCACTCCTCCTGAGAGAAGTCAATGGCCACATCCCTGAATGTCACTGATCCCTGAAAACACAAACACATGTATTAAGGTGAAATTGAAGAAAATTGTTTCAAGACGAAAGGAGAGGAAGTGAAAGATTAAACTGCAGTAAAGAAGCAATATGGAAAATTGCAGAATGCCTACACATTCTTCAAGAATCCTGCTGCTGGCCTGGCATGGTGGCTCAGGCCTGCTATACCAGCACTTTGGGAGACCAAGATGGAAGGACCACTTGAGCTCAGGAGTTTGCAAACAGCCTGGGCAACATAACAAGATGCACTCCCTGCAAAAAAAAAAAAGAAAGAAAGAAAGAACTGTCGTGGTGGCATGTGCCTGTAGTCCTAGCTACTTGGGAAGCTGAAGTGGGAGTATCGCTTGAGCCTGGGAGTTCAATGCTGCAGTGAAGTGTGATGGCACTACTGCACTCCAGCCTGGACTACAGAGTGAGACCCTGTCTCAAAAAAAAAAAAAAAAAAAAAAAGGTAGTAGCATACAGTTGAGGAATGCCCTTAATCCTCAAGCTCATTGTGATATCAGATGATAGCAAAAGGATTTTTTCTTGTCAATGACAAATGATTTTTATAAGCTGCATAAAATTCAAAATAAACTGACATATTAGATTTAGTCATTTTTTTCTATTTATACATTTAAGATGGTCAGAGTCTCTAAGCTTTCCCCCAATTCAGAGAATCTGTAATCACCTACCACTCATGCTCTGAATAATCTCCGTTACTGCCCACTATTCTCACTGATCACTTTCCTAAAAGCCTCATAAAGCAGAACACCTTGTCACACTTGCAGACTGAGGCCACTCACTATGGAATTCTACCTTAGCTACCTGGAAAGCTCCAGTCTGTGGAGAAGTTTCAAGGTGTTCCCAAGTGTGGTCAAACGCAACAATCATCTGTAACTTATCAAACCCACAAGACCGTGTGTCCCTGTGGGGACCGACTCCTCCACTGTTCCAACATTCTTTCTGACCAAGGACTGAGCTCAGAGCACAGACTGAATAACCAGCTCAAAGAAAACATCAAAGCCAGTGGGAAAACAGAGGTATGAATAGGAAGAACACTGACCTTTATTTTTTGGTCACCAACCTTCACTGTAATGGGACAAACTGGGGTGTAAGATCGTGGATCCTGGCCGGGCGCAGTGGCTCACACCAGTAATCCCAGCACTTTGGGAGGCCGAGGTAGGGGGATCACGAGGTCAGGAGATCAAGACCATCCTGGCCAACATGGTGAAACCCCATCTCTACTAAAAATACAAAAAATTAGCTGGGCGTGGTGGTGGGCACCTGTAGTCCCAGCTACTCAGGAGGCTGAGGCAAGAGAATCGCTTGAACCCAGGAGGCGGAAGTTGCAGTGAGCTGAGATCACGCCACTGCACTCCAGCCTGGGTGAAAGAGCAAGACTCCATCTCAAAAAAAAAAAAGGTGTTGATCCTTAGGTAAGAAGCTTCAGGTGAAATAATAAGTCACCTAACCTGAAAGTCACCATATTTCAAGAAGAAGAGAGAACTATCAACTTACATGGACCATGTTTCTAGAATTACAAAATTGGTCAATCTTCCTCAGGCTTCTTCCCTGGAAAACAACAAGAAACAAAAGGCCATAAGTCAAGAAGTCAAGCTGTGTCCCAAAGCACTAGAGCAAATAACTATTTTATCCTCCATTCCTATTTCTCAACTACTCCTGCTAACACGCACACTTCCACCCCTCCCCCATCACTCCCTTTTCCCCTACACACACTCTCTCACAAATAAACTGGCAGTGAACAGGTGGAGTGTGGATGAAACCAAGCTCTCGCCTACATCCCAGGGAACCTGCGGCAGAAGCATGATTGCCCAGCACAGGCATTTCGGCCTTGAAGTTGCTCAAAAGACACTCCAGCAGGAGGGCTTCCAGCCAGTCCTCCAGTCTGGGGATACCTATCCTGGCTTAGGACTGGGCCTCTGATCCTGCTGTAAGCAATCCTCCTCCCCTAGCCCCACCTTTCAGAGCTGAGAAGGGATCACCTCTCCAATCCAGAACCTCTCTGTGAACTCAGGATTCGGTGCAGTGGGGCAAGGCATGAGAACTGGAAAGGATATAGACAGAATTGCATGGGCAGAGTTCAGCATTCTGAGCTCACCAAAAGCCAGCTGGTTAAGTGCAGTTCAGAATAGCCATGTAATAGAATACGAAGTAATCATTAAATGTTCCAGACATACAAATTAACAGAAAAATCAGGTTACAAAGCAGGATAGACAATATGATTACATTTGTAAAATATATGTATAAATATTAAGCAAGAGACTAATAGACATCAATAGAAAAAAATTTAGACAGGCGTATGCATGCTAACAGTACTTATCTCTGTGTTGTAGCCCCAATTTTCTTCTTTTTGCTTAAGAGTACTTCATTATTGTGACTATGCCCAGGCATTAAGTTGGAATATATAATTATATTCTCTCACACACACATATATATATATACACACACATACACATGTGTATGTATCTGTATATGTACATATTTAAATGTACATACACATTTTTTTTTTTAGACATCTTCCTTTCAACTTGGGGACAAAAAAAGGAAACTCTACTGAGCTCTTGTTTTTATGTAATAAGTTTGCATCCATTATTTCCCAATTCTTGACCAACACTAAGATGTCTATGTTTTTCTATGTTAGTACAATTTCTAAAACAAACAAAAAAAAATGTCTACAAGTCCCCAATCAATGTCTTGTATGCATTAATGATGGTCATATTTCTACATCCGAATTCAAAAGTAAAAATAAAATGGAGTTATCAGAGAGTGAGTACTTTTAATCATAAAAAACAAAAAACTGAGCCTGTCATGAGGATCAACAGAAAAGATTAATGTGACTATAACAAATAATATCAGCTAGTTCTGACATCCTTTAGCTGTATCTCACCAATATAATTAGACATTTTCATTATCAAGACTCTTCTCTGAATGAACACAATGCAGATACGTGGCATCTGGAAACTACATGAGAAAATCTGTGGAATATACATCATCATGCTTGGGTTCCCTTCTTCACCAAATAACTCATTAAAATACCATTTTGGATATAATTCCTACAGAATGCCTTACAAAAACCCTATCTTAGTATATGGGATTCATATACATGTAATATTTTCGTAAGCATTATTGTTCATAGCATGAATACTGCTTAATGGTATATCAAATATTTCTTTCCATAATTCTTTATAGACATCATTTTATTAGCTGCATAATACTCTATCACTTGAGTCTAGTACAATTTGCTTAGTGATTTCCATATTACAGGACACTTAGTTTATATGAGATCATTTACAGTGTCATTCCAGGTATCACAGTCTTTTGATTCTAGACTAAGGTTTTCCACCCTAGGCACTACTGACATATTGTGGTGTATAATCCTTTGTTGGGGCTGTGGGGAGAGTTATCCTGTGCATGGTACAATGTTCAGCAGCATCCCTGACCTCTGTCCACTAGATCTAAGCAGCACCTCCCCACAGTGTGACAACCAAAAGTTCTTAAACATCATCCCTGCTGAGAATCAATGTTTTATCTAGATCAATGGATCCAAGCCTCATGGGTCACATACAGTTTTGATAGTCTTTATATGATATACTATTTCTCCCTCTAAAACCCACATTGATACATTTCCATAGTACTTCAATATATTATTTCAAGAGCTTTGTGGTCCCTAAGACCGTAAGTGGAGTTACAGGAACTCAGGTTAAGAATTTCAGTCCTACATTCTTTACAGAAATGGAAAAAAAAAAAAAATCCAAAATTTGTATAGGACCACAAAAGACCCCAAATAGTCAAAGCAGTCTGGAGCAAAAAGAACAAAGTAGAGGCATCAAACTACCTGATTTCAATATATACTACAAAGCTACAGTAACCAAAACAGCCTGGTACTGACATAAAAACAGACACCTAGGCAAACTGAACAGAATAGAATGCCCCAGAATAAATTCATGTGTTTACAACCAACTGATTTTTGAGACAGGTACTGAGAACATACAATAAGGAAAAGACAGTCTCTTCAATATATACTGTTGTAAAAACTAGGTAGTCATACACAGAAGAATGAAATTAGACCCTTTTCTCAAACCATTATACAAAAATCAACTCTAAATGGATTAAAGATTTAAATGTAAGATCCCAAACTATGAAACAAATAGAAAAAAAAACGTATGGGGAAAGCTCCATGACATTGACCTGAACAATAATTTTTTTTTGGAAATGACTTCAAAAGCACAGGCAACAAAAGCAAACATAGACAAATAAAATTACATCAAGCTAAAAAAGCTTCTGCACAGCAAAGTGAAGAGACTACCTACAGAATGAGAGAAAATATTTGCAATAATATATCTGATAAGGGGTTAATATCCAAAATGTGTGAGGAACTCAACAGCAAGAAAACAACCCGATTAAAAAATGGGCAAAGGACCTGATAAACACATCTCAAAAGACGACATATAAATGGCCACAGTATATGAAAAAATACTCAACATCACTAATCATCAGGGAAATGAAATTTAAACCTACAATAAGATATTACTTCATATGTATGGGGGTGGCTATTGAAAAGACCTAAGTTAATAAATATTGGTGAGAATGTAGAGAAATGTGAACCACTGCACACTGTTGGTGAGAATGTAAACTGACAAAGACATTATGGAAAACAGTATGGAAGTTCTTCAAAAAATTAGAACTAGAACTACCATATGATCCAACAATCCACTACTGGGTATACATCCAAAGGAAATGAAATCTATATGTCAAAGAGACATCTGCACACCCATTTTTATTGCAGCACTATTCACGATAGCCAAGATATGGAATCAATCTAAGTGTCTATCAATGAATGGATAAAGAAAATGTGGTATATATATACAATGGAAAACTAGCTATAAAAATAGGGAAATGCTGTCACTCCCAACAACATGGATGAACCTGGCGAACATCATATTAAGTGAAGTAAGCCAGGCACAGAAAGACACATGATTTCACTCATCAGTGGAATCTAAAAAAATGTTTATATAGGCCAGGTGCGGTGGCTAACACCTGTAATTCCAGCACTTTCAAAAGAGGAGGCAAAGGCTGAGACAGGCGGATCACTAAGGTCCGGAGTTCAAGACCACCCTGGCCAACATGGCGAAACCCTGTCTCTACTAAAAATACAAAAATAAGCTGAGTGTGGTGGCGAACACCTGTAGTCCCAGCTACTCGGAAATCTGGGGCAGGAGAATCACTTGAACCCAGGAGGCAGAGGTTGCAGTGAACCGAGATTGCGCCACTGCACTCCAGCCTGGGCAACAGAGTGAGACACTCTCTCAAAAAAAAAGAAAAGAGTTGATATCATAGAATTAGAGAAGAGAATGCTGTTTACAGGTTGCGGGTAATGTGGGTGAGGGAGGGAAGGTGGTGTTGGTTGGGGAAATGTTGGTCAAAGGATATAAAATTTCAGGAAGATAAGAGAAATAAGTTCAAGAAATCTATTACACAACAGCATATCTACAATTAATAACTATTCTGTAGTCTTGAAAAATTCTAAGAGAGTGGCTATTAAGTGTTCTCACCACAAAAATGATAACTATGTGAGCTAATGCATTGCTAATTAGCTAGATTCAATCATTCCACAATGTACATATACTATAAAACATCATGTTGCACATGATAAATACATACAATTTTATCTGTCAATTTAAAAATAATTTCTGTCCTAGATCATTTGAGCAACTCATTTTCTTACTATGCAAGCAGCAACCACAATGACTCACACATTCCCAATGCTCCTGTCCTATAGACAGTCAAGGGAAATGACCTAAAATGGCCACACAAAAACAAAAGTTAAAACATTAAACTTTTATTATTATATGCCTAGCACGGCTCTAAGAGGCTTTACAGTATTCATTCATTCTAATGTTCATTACAAGTCTGAGAAGACCAGAAACGGAGAGAACATTCCAACCCAGATACTCTGGATCCACTCCCCTATTCTTAACCACAATAGTGTACTGCCTCTCACAGTCCACACACGCAAATAGCCCAAAACGCAAGTGGAACTGCCAAACCTCAGAGAGATCTGGCAATAATTACAATTATAATCTCATGGACTCTCCCAAACAAATCCTGACTCTTGATACCAATTTCTGTGCAATCACTTTCCGACTCCTGAAAGCCTCACAGAGGAAATCACCCAACCATCTCCATTCCTCCCTGCTTTGAAAAGGAGGCCTGTAAAGACAATCAGATACCCGGTGTGCGATTCCACAAACTAATCTTCTTACCAAAGCAGAGTCTAAAATAAAGCTTTAATATAAACCTCTGGAGGACTATTTTTATACCAGCTTAGAAGAGAGCGCACAGGAAGGTGTAAATGATTTGCCAAATGGTTCTGTGAATATAAACTGTAAAAGTGGGGAGAGGGTGGAGCGGGGGGCGACACAATGGGAGGGGGCAAGAATCAATTTGCATATTCTCCTGAAATTCACTAAAAATTTACTGGAACTTCTTTTTTTTTTTTTTTTTTTGACGGAGTCTCACTCTGTGGTCGCCCAGGTTGGAGTGCAGTGGCGCGATCTCGGCTTACTGCAAGCTCTGCCTGCCGGATTCACGCCATTCTTCTGCTTCAACCTCCCGAGCAGCTGAGACTACAGGCGCCCACCACCACGCCAGGCTAATTTTTTTTGGTGTTGTATTTTTAGTAGAGACAGGGTTTCACCGTGTTAGCCAGGATGGTCTCGATCTCCTGACCTCGTGATCTGCCCGCCTCGGCCTCTCAAAGTGCTGGGATTACAGGGGTGAGACACGGCGCCCGGCAGGAACTTATATATTCTGAAATCAAAAACGCATGTATTAAACAAATACAAAGCGCAAACTCACCCTTGACTTAAGTGTGCAGCAATAACGCTCTCATCCTCCTCCCGGTCCTTCTTTTGGATACTGGTACGACTGGGAAAGGATACGGCAAGCGTGAGACTCTAGGCTTTTCTTGGAGCGCAGACTAAGTTTGAAAGCACCCTCCATGGCCACAACTGCCCTCACTTCGTACGAAATGAGAAGGAAATAAGAGGAGGAGGAATCGGTCCGAATTCGAAGCTGGTTCCAGGGGACAGATCTCTGAAGGGATGCTGGGTTCTGAACATGTAGCTGCCCTCCTGGGGGACTCTCAAGAGACACTTCCAGCTCTCAAATTCCCACCCCGAGTCCAGATCTGCGCCTTCTTATGCAAAACTTCATTCTCGGCTCAATATCTGACCTCCCTACTGGGGCAATTCCTCTGCTGCAGCCTCCGCAGCTTTGAAGGGGAAAGACGGAGGAAGCAGCAGGAGCCTAGTACCACTGGCACAGTGACACTCACACAGCCCCAGCAAAACGCACTGCGTCCACAAGCCCTCCCGGTCCTGTGCACCGGGCCTCACGCACACACCCACACAGTCCCTTCCGTCACTCAAGATCACACAATCCCCCTCGTCTGATGCCCGCGCACACGCATGCCTAGGGATCTGGCAGATTCCGTCTGCGCCCCGGGTTCCTCTGAGCGCCTCGCTCTCGCCCACCCGCACTGCCGCGTCGGTCAGGTTCGACTCCCAGTCCACGAAGACCTCCCGCAGCCACCAATTTCTCCTTAGGACGGGAAGACCTTACCCAGCTACGTCGTCAACCCCTGGAGGCCGGAAGTGGAACCGTTAATTCCGGTGCGGTGGCCTCTGGGAAATGCAGTCTTGAGCAGAAAGCGCCTCAGAAGCCTTGGGCTCTAGTCTGTTCAGGTTGATCCCAGCATACACTGGAGGCTCCTAAGGGAGCCGAGCCTAATGGATTTGTGGGAGTTCCAGACCGTGGGGTGCAGAGGTTGCGGCCCCGGGCGAGGATCCCCATCTGAGAGAAGCGTTGCTCTTCTCGGTGAGTCAGTGTAAATTACCTTTTCTCTCCATGCAGAAGAATGCAAGTAAGCAGAAATTTTAAAGAAGAATTTAAAGTAAAATTACGTCAAAATGTAGCTGCTTTGACCTCTTTCGTCTCAGATCCCAGCATAGGCTTCCACTTTGTGCTGTTTGAAGGGACTTAGGATAAATTTGAAAAACTTGAACTAAAGAAATGGTTGGAGAGGCCGGGCGCGGTGGCTCACACCTGTAATCCCCAGCACTTTGGGAGGCCGAGGCAGGCAGATCACGAGGTCAGGAGTTCGAGACCATCCTGGCCAATATGGTGAAACCTCGTCTCTACGAAAAATACAAAAATTAGCCAGGCGTGGTGGCGTGTGCCTGTAATCCCAGCTACTCGGGGGGCTGAGGCAGGAGAATTGCTTGAACCCGGGAGGCAGAGGTTGCAGTGAGCTGAGATCATGCCACTGCACTCCAGCCTGGCCACATAGCGAGACTCCGTCTCAAAAAAAAAAAAAAAAAAAAAAAAAAAAAAAAAAAAAAAGGAAAGAAAAGAAATGGTTGGTTTTACTAGAAGAGGAAGTGTGGTTTGCATGAGAGATTTCAGAATCAAATATACTTGATTCTTAAAGACAATCTTCCTGTTATCTGGAGAGAAAAACGTGATTCAGGACAGCATGGAAATGGATAAAAGTACACAGAGAATTACTTGCCTTATCTTGAAGGATGAATAATTAACACATTTTCTTAAAATAGTCTAAACAAATGCGAAAGGGGGCTTGTTTTTTGTAGGAAGAGCTCGATTTCACTGTTGTAATCTAGCAAAATTGAACTTTCAAAGTGATTTTTGTAGTTTCCTATGCTACATAAGGAGGAAACATGGAATAATAAAGAGCAAAATGTCTTTTCATTCCCGAGTGTGACAGAAAACAAATAGCAAGATAACAAACTTAACTCTATCAATAATCACATTAAATGTAACTGGTTTAACACCTTAAGAAGGTTGTCGGGTTGGATGTTTTTTTAAAAGTCAGACCCAAATACGTGCTACCTACAGGTAATACTTTAAATATAAAAGCACTAATAGGTTAAGAGTAAAATGATGGAAAAATATATACCATCCTAACACTAGTCAAAATAAAGCTGGAGTGGCTATATTAAAAACAAAATGACTTCAACAAAAAGACTGTATCAGGGATAAAGAAAGTTATGTCATAATAACGATGAAGGATACAGTTCTCCAGTGGAAAGAACAAACCTAAATTATGCCCTTAATAATACAGCTTCTAAGTATGTGAGTAAAAACCTGTTAGAGTAATAAAGTGACAGACAAATCCACAATTACAATCAGATATTTCAACATATCTCTCTTGGTAATTGATAGAACTAACACAGGAAAGCAACAGGGTATAGATTATCTAAACAACATATCAACCTGCTTGATCTCATTTACACTTCTGGAACACTCTTCTCAAAGACAGTAAAATTCATCTTAGGTGGACAGGGGACACTTACCAGCATATACCATATTCTGGGCCATAAAACAAGTCTCGATAAATGGGTAAATGGACTCAAGTCATACAAAGCATGTTTTTGACAAAAATGGAATTAAATTAGAAATCAATAACAGCTCACTATATATTGTCCAAAGTAGTAACAATTTGAAAATGTATGAATATTATGATAATTGAAATTATATAATGTTTGAAAATTTCCTTTATGAATCATAATTTTCTGTTATATCCTAAAGAGTAAAAAATAACACATTTGCGTTAAAACAAAATAATGTTTTTGTAGTAAGGAAAAAATTTTAAGCTATCTATATTGACTATACATTAAAGAGCAGAATAATTATTTTTGGTATATATTCCAATGCTTTAATCAGTTTCTTAGCCAGTATCACCGTATTTTTAAGGACATTTTTTCAATGCAGTCTATTGTTTTTAAACTTTGATAAAATTGTATGCACTCTTCAACGTTGGACTTTATGGTTAATAAACTTGAAATTATAGCTACCTTCAAAAGGCACTTCTTTGAACACCATATCTTTTAAATTGAGATATATACTCTGCATATACTAAGGTAATCAGAAGTCTTAGAATATATCCAATGAAATGGAAGATATCCTCATGAGTATTGTGAATATGGAATACTAGATTGCAAATATTTTAGCAGTTGATGTATTTTGCCTTCACAGTACATCTCTATTTTTTTTTTTTTTTTTTTGCCACTTAGTCTAGGAAGGGTACATTTATTTAAAAATTATTCCTAAAGCCAAACAAATTGGCTCAATTTATGATACCTTTGAATGTTAAGCCAAATTTAGGTGTTACAGAAACATAAACCTTCTCAATAGAATTCCATTCTAGCACAAATTGTAAATGTATCCAGTTAAAAATGGGAGCACCATCAAAAGACTACTGCCATAGCTGAAGAAATTCCTATGCAAAATTGAAGAATTTCAAAATTAAATCCTGTATATAATATGTTATTTCATGACTTCATTCAGCTTCTTCCTTAATTTGTAGGACTAAATCCCACTGTCTTCATGTTGGCAAGTTCTGACAACTGAAACTCTGTTGAATTTCTATACTGAATAGTAGTGAGGATAGATGATATCACTGTTTTGTGCCAAATCACCAGAATCTTAAACAACCAAAAGGTCAAAGAACAAATAAAAAGAGAATTTAGAAAACATTTTAGATAAATACAAATAAAAACACATTACTAAAGTTTATGAGATGCTTACTACTCAGGGAAAAATTTATAACTCTACATGCCTATATAAAAGAGGAAAGATGTCAAATCAATGACCTAACTCTATACATTTAGGAAGTAGAATATGAAAAATAGAAAAAAAAAAAAAAAACAAAGTCAGGAGAAGAAAGGAAATAATAAAGATAACAGCGGGGTTAGATTAAATATAAAACAGAAAAATAATAGAGAAAATTTACAAAATTAAAAGTTGGTTCTTTGAAAAGATCAAAAAAGTGCCAAAACTATGGCAGGACGGAACAAGAAAAAAGAGAAAACACCAAAATTACTAAAGTCAGAGCTGAAAGTGGAGACATTACTAACCTTACAAAAATGAAAATGATCATAGAAGAAAATGATAAACAATTATATGTCAACAAAATAACCTAAATGGAAAGGAAAGATTCCTAGAAACACACCAACTATCACTGACTCAGGAAAAAATAGAAAGTCTTAACAGGGAGTGATGTCAGCAAGATAGCAGAATGGGACTTTCCAGCACTTAGCTCTCACAGAAACATCAATTTAAACATCTATCTATGTATGAACAAACTTTCACAGGAGCTAAGGAATCCAAGTTGCTCACTCAGAGGGGATGGGAATGAAGCAGCTAGTAGACAACTGTCTCTGAGATAGCACAAATGTTGGATTTAGCAAAGATCTGAAAGCAACTATTTTAATTACGTTCAAAGAACTAAAACAAGCCATATGTAAAGAATTTAAAGAAGAGTATGACAATAATGTCCTGCCAATCAGAGACTATCAATAGATGGAAATTATTACTGCAATGAAAGCACTAAGTAGAAATTCTATAGTTGAAAAATACAATAACTAAAATAAAAAATTCACTAGAACTCAATAGCAGATTTAGCCTGAAAAAAGAATTCATAAACTTGAAAATAGGCCAATAAAATTATGCAGTCTGAAGAACAGAAAGAAAAAAAGAAGAAATAGAAATGAAGAAGGCCAGGCATGGTGGCTCACACCTGTAATCCCAGCACTTTGGGAAGCAGAGGCGGGCAGATTACGAACTCAGGAGTTCGAGACCAGCCTGGCCAATATGGTGAAACTCTGTCTCTACTAAAAATACCAAAATTAGCTGGGTGTGGTGGTGGGTACCTGTAGTCCCAGCTACTCAGGAGGCTGAGGCAGGAGAATTGCTTGAACCTGGGAGGTGGAGGTTGCAATGAGCCGAGATTGCACCACTGCACTCCAGCCTGGGTGACAGAGAGAGACTCCGTCTCACAAAAAAAGAAAAAAAGAAGAAGAAGAAAGCCTCAGAGATATGTAGTACCCCAAGAAAAACACCATCATACATATGGCAGGAGGGACAGAAGAAAAGAAAAAGGAATAATGCTTGAAAAATAATGACCAAACTCTTTGCAAAGTTGATCACTCACACACACACCCATTCATATACTTACAATACAAAATGTGAACACACTCCAAGAGAAGTGCAGATAAAAACTTAAAGTATTTGTTGCCAGTAGACAGTAGACTTTCCTAATAAATATTAAAGTTCTTTGGGATGAAAGGTGACACCAGATGGTAACTTGAATCCACACAAAGAAATAATGAGCAGTGATTAAAGTCATTACATAGGTAAATAAAAGATAATATACACTTTTACCCTTTTAACTGATTAAAGATAACTGCATAAAACCATAATTTTATAATTGTTTTGTTCATAATGTATAAAGTTGTCATTTGTGTCACATTTGTATTACTATAATAATACAGTATAATAATAATAATAATACTATATAAAAAGGAAGGGGAGGAAGGGATCTATATTGCAGCAAACTTTCCATATACTATTAGTATTATTTAATCTATTTTGATTAAAATTTTATTTCTAATTTTTTGTGGAGACAGGGCCTCACTATATTGCCCAGGCTGGTCTTGAACTCCTAGCCTCAGGCAATCCTCCCACCTCGGCCTCCCAGAGTGCTGGGATTACAGGTGTTAGCCACCATGCCTGGCCACTGTTAATATTATATTAGTAACAATATCAATTAGATTTTTTAAAGCTAAGATGTATATTAGGGTTTTTTTTTTTAACTGAAAACAAACAGATGGAAAACAAAAGGATGGAAAAAGATACAAATAGATACCATACCAATGGTGATCAGAAGAGAACAAGAATGGTTAATACCACCATCAGACAAAATAGACTTTTAAAATGTTACTAGAGAAAAAGAGAGACATTTATTTAATGTTAAAAGAGTGAGTTAGGACAGGCGCGCTGACTCACACCTGTAATCCTAGCACTTTGGGAGGCCAAGGTGGGTGGATCACCTGAGATCGGGAGTTCGAGACCAGCCTGACCAACATGGAGAACTCTTGTCTCTACTAAAAATACAAAATTAGCCAGGCGTGGTGGCGCATGCCTGTAATCGCAGCTACTCTGGAGGCTGAGGCAGGAGAATCACTTGAACCTGGGAGGTGGAGGTTGCAATTAGCCGAGATTGCACCATGGCACTCCAGCCTGGGCAAAAGAGCGAAACTCCGTCTCCAAAAAAAAAAAAGGGTGAGTTAATCAGAAAAATATAACTACAATGAACATATACGCTCCTAAAAACAGGAGACTGCATACATGAAACAAAAACTGACAATACTGAAGGGAGAAAATGACATTTCAACAATAGAAGTTGGATATTTCAACACTCCATTCTCAATAAATATAACAACTAGACAGAAAATCTGCAAGGACATAGAAGGCTTAAACAACATTACAAACTAGTTTGACTTAACTGATATTTATTGAACCCTCAATTGATAATAAAATACATACTCAACATGCAACATTTTCTAAACTAAATAATATACTAGACCATATGGCAAATCATAATAGTTTTAAAAAGTCATGCTATAAGTGTATCCTCTGACCACAATTAAATTAAGTTAGAAATAAAAAATTGAGGAAATTTGGAAAATTCAAAAATATTTTAAAATTATTCAACACATTGCTAAATATCCCATGGATCAAAGAAAAAATTATAAGAGAAATTAGAATTTTTTGATTTTATTTCTTAAAATAGATATGGAATCTCGCTATGTTGACCAGGCTGGTCTCAAACTTCTGGCCTCAAGCAATCCTATCTCAGCCTCCCAAAATGCTGGGAATATAGGCACAAGCCACCGCACCTGGCCTAGAATGTATTTTTTTTTTTTTTTTTGAGACGGAGTCTCGCTCTGTCGCCCGGGCTGGAGTGCAGCGGCCGGATCTCAGCTCACTGCAAGCTCCGCCTCCCGGGTTTACGCCATTCTCCTGCCTCAGCCTCCCGAGTAGCTGGGACCACAGGCGCCCGCCACCTCACCCGGCTAGTTTTTTGTATTTTTTAGTAGAGACGGGGTTTCACCGGGTTAGCCAGGATGGTCTCGATCTCCTGACCTTGTGATCCGCCCGTCTCGGCCTCCCAAAGTGCTGGGATTACAGGCTTGAGCCACCGCGCCCGGCCCTAGAATGTATTTTTAATAAAAACAAAAACAACCAAAATTTTTGGAGCAGCTAAACATGTTTTTAGTGAGAAATTTCTAGCTTTACATGCCTGTACTGCTAGAAAAGAATAAAGATCTAAAATCATTGGTAGACTTCACCAGTGAAGAAAGCCTTGGCCTTTCTTCATTAGGAGGTATTGAATTACTATTCAGTCTCCTTACTGGCCATAGGTATATTCAGATTTTCTGTTTCTTCATGATTGTCCTAGTCACGTGTGTGTTTCTAGGAATTTTTCTGTTTTGTCTAGATTATCCAATTTATTGGCATACAATTGTTAAAAGTACTCTTGCATAATGCTTTTTATTACTATAGAATTGGTAAGAATGTTCTTTGTTTTATTCCTGATCCTAGTTATTTCGGTCTTTCTTAATCAATCTAGCTAATGGTTTGACAATTTTGTTGAGCTTTTCAAAGAATCAACCCTTAGTTTTACTAATTTTCTCTATTATTTTTATTATCTAATATGTTATTCTTTAATCTTTTCATTTCCTTCTACTAGCTTCAGATTTAGTTGCTTCTTCTTTTCTAGCTTCTAAGGGCATAGTTAGGTTGTTGACTTGAAATCTTTTTTAATGTAAACACCAACATCTACAAAATTATCTTAACACTGCTTTTGCTGCATTCCATAAAATTGGTATGTTGTATTTTCATTTACTTCATTTTCATTTTCATTTCTTCTTTGATCCACTAGTTAAGAGTATGTTTAATTTTTACATACTTGTGGATTTTACAGTTTTACTTACGCTATTGAATTCTAGTTTCAATCTTTTAAAATTACAACTTCTTCTGCGGCCTAAGATGTAGTTTATCCTGGATAATAATACACATGTACTTGAGGAAAATGTGTATTCTGCTATTGTGGGAGGAAATGTTATATATATACATATGTGTGTGTGTTAGGTTCAGTTGGTTCAAGCCCCCTATCTCCTTATTGAACTTCTGTCCTGTTATTCTATACATTATTAAAAAGCAGTGTATTGAAGTCTCCTACTATTACTATATAGATGACTATTTCTTCCTTTAATTCTGTCAATGTTTGCTTCATGTATTTTGGAGCTCAGATGTTTAATGTATATGTATTTGTAATTGATATATCTTCTTAGTAAGTTGACCCTTTTGTTGCATATTATTTGTCTCTTCTAACACTTTTTAACTTACAGTCTATTTTGTCTGATGCTAATATAGCCATGCCCATCTTTTTAATTGCTATTTGCATGAAATCTCTTTTTTCATCTTTTCACTTTCAAACTATGTGTGTCCTTAGATCTAAAGTGAGTTTCTTATAGATAGCATTTAGTTGGATCTCATTCTTTCATCCAGTCTGCCAATCTGTGTCTTTCGATTGCCAAGTTTGATCCATTTACATTTAAAGTAACTATTAATAAGGAATGGCTTACATTTGCCATGTTGTATTGTATTATAGTTCTCTGTATTATAGTTCACCCACTCCCACATTTCCTCCCTTACTGCCTTCCTCTGTGTTAATTTTCTGTAATAACACATTTTAATTTCTTTTTTATTCCTGGTATTTTTGTTAGTTTTTAATGGCTGCTATAAGATTTACCATATATATATCTTGGAGTCAGCTTCAGAGCTATAGTAACTTGATCCCAGTGAGATATATAAATGTTACTCCTATATAGCTCCTATCTATTGTACTTTAATTCTATTATTGTTCTACATTATTACATCTATATATGCTACAAACTCAATAATACATTGTTACACTTATTTTATATAGGTTTATGTCTATTAAGGAAACTGAATAGAGTGTGCATATATATATTTATATAGGTTTTTTAATATGTGGGTTTTTATTGACTATTTTTCTACTTCTGTTTATTTGTTCCTGTGAATTCTAGTTACTATCATGTATCGCTTCTTTACTCCAATACAACTTTGCTGTCATTTACTTCCTTTATGCTGCTATTGTCAATAATATTATATTTCCATGTTATAAGGCCAACAACACAATATGTACATATTGTATTATACAATTGCTTTTTAAATCTATTAAGAAAAGAAAGTAATGTGCATTTATGCTGCCTTTTATAATTACCTTTTTTTGTTTGTTTGTTTGTTTGTTTTTTGGGATTGAGTCTCACTTTGTCACCCTGGCTAGAGTGAAGTGGCACAATCTCAGCTCACTGTAACCTTTGCCTCCCAGATTCAAGCGATTCTCCTGCCCAGCCTGCTGAGTAGCTGAGACTACAGGCACACACCAGGATTCCCCACTAATTTTTGTATTTTTAGTAGAGATGGGATTTTGCCATGTTGGCCAGGCTGGTCTCAAACTCTTGACCTCAGGTAATCTGCCTGCCTCGGCCTCCGAAAGTGCTTAGTTTACAGGCTTGAGCCACTGTGCCTGGCTATAATTACCTTTAACTATAAATATTAATTTTGCTCTTTTTTAAAATGTGATTTTGAATTTTCTTGTGGATTTACTTGCTTTCAGCTTGAATAACTTTCTTTACAATTTCTTATATGGTAGATCTGGGAAGGGCTTTATCTTACCTTTATTTTTGAAAGATACCATTATTACTAGGAATAAGATCCATAGTTGACAGAGCTTTTGTCCTTTGAGTACTTTCAATATCTCATTCTACTGCCTTCAAACCCTCCATTGTTTCTGATGAGAAGTCTGCTGTTAATCTATTGGGGTACCCTTGTGACACATTGTTTTTGTCTTATAGTTTTCAAAATTTTCTTTCACTTTTAGCATTTTTACTATGATATGTGTATTTGTGGACATGTTTGCATTCATTCTGTTTACATTTGTTGAGATGCTTGCGTGTATAATGGTTTTTTTGTTTTTGTTTGTCTTGACACGGAGTCTCAGTCTGTTGCCCAGGCTGGAATGCAATGGCGTGATCTTGGCTCACTGCAACCTCCACATCCTGGGTTCAAACAGTTCCCCTGCTTCAGCCTCCCTAGTAGCTGGGACTACAGGTGTGCGCCACCATGCCCAGCTAATTTTTGTATTTTTAGTAGAGATGGGGTTTCACTATGTCGGTCAGACTGGTCTTGAACTCCTGACCTCGTGATCTGCCTGCCTGGGCTTCCCAAAGTGCTGGGGTTACAGGCGTGAGCCACCGTGCCCAGCTGTGTATATTTATTCAACAAATTGTGGATGTTTTTAGCCATTATTTCTTTGAATATTATTGTTTCTTTCTCTTTCTCCTCACCTTCTGGTATTCTCATTACATGTATGTTGGTGCACTTAAAGTTGTCCTAAATTTCTGAGGCTCTCTTCAGTTTTCTTTGTTCTATTTTTTCATTCTATTTCTTCATTTTATTTTCTTATTCTATATTCTAGTGGGAAGATGGAATTGTGGTTGCATAGTTTATATTGATCTATTTGAAAGTTTTCTCATTCTTCTGCCAGCTCAAACTTATTTAGCCCTTCTAATGATTTTTTATTTTGGTTATTATATTCTTCAACTCCAGAATTTACATTTGGTTCCTTTTATGATTTTCTTTATTGGTATTCTTTATTTGATGAGACATTATATTTTCCTTTACTACTGTGAACATATATGTATATATAATGGCTACCTTGAAGTTTTTCTCTTTTAAATCTGATATCTGTTCCCTGTCAAAGGCCATTTCTGTTGCCTGTTTTTTCCTGTTTATAGGTCCAACTTTCCAGTTTCTTTGCATGTCTTATAATTTCTTGTTGATAAGCAGACATGTTAGGTAATACACCATACTATAGCAATTCTGGATACTGATTCCCTATTCTCTTTTTCAGAGGTTTTTTTTTTTTTTTTTTTTTGTGGTTGTTTGCTTGGTTATTTGTTTTGTGGGGTTTTGTTTTGTTTTTGTTTTGAGACGGAGTCTTGCTCTGGCACCCAGGCTGGAGTGCAGTGGCACAATCTTGGCTACTGCAACCTCCACCTCCCAGCTTCAAGGAATTCTCCTGTCTTAGCCTCTCAAGTAGCTGAAACTACAGGAGCACACCAACACACCCAGCTAATTTTTGTATTTTTAATAGAGACCGGGTTTCACCGTATTGGTCAGGCTAGTCTTGAACTCCTGAACTCCAGTGATACACCCACCTCGGCCTCCCAAAGTGTTGGGATTACAGGTGTGAGCCACCGTGCCTGGCCGTGGTTATTTGTTTTTTGTTTTGACTAAGCTATTTTAGTGGAATAGCTTGCAGTGGGAAGCTTTTTGTTGTTTCTCAGAGGGTGCAGCCTTGTACACATGCACAGTTACCCTGGTATGACAATGGTTTTAAACAGGAGACTCTTTGACTATCTTTCCCTGATGTCTCTGTTAAGAAATCTGCCTCCAGCCGGGCGCGGTGGCTCAAGCCTGTAATCCCAGCACTTTGGGAGGCTGAGACGGGTGGATCACGAAGTCAGGAGATCGAGACCATCCTGGCTAACACGGTGAAACCCCGTCTCTACTAAAAAATACAAAAAACTAGCCGGGTGAGGTGGCGGGCGCCTGTAATCCCAGCTACTCGGGAGGCTGAGGCAGGAAAATGGCGTGAACCTGAGAGGCGGAGTTTGCAGTGAGCTGAGATCCGGCCATTGCGCTCCAGCCTGGGCGACAGAGCCAGACTCCGTCTCAAAAAAAAAAAAAGAAAGAAAAAGAAAAAGAAATCTGCCTCCTTTGTTATTATTTCTAGCCTCCTAGGCTCCACTAGCTTCTGTATGATCACTCGACTGTTCTCAATAAGTCCTTGGAGCATTAATTATTAAGCAGTCTGATATGATTTAAGTTAGGCAGCACTAGATTTTGAGACCAGACTTTGAGGTTTCTTTTGACCTTAGGAGGACTCCTTAGCTGTCCTTCCCATGGAATTATCTGATTAATTAGCTGGCATATTTGTTTTTAATTAAGGGGAGCTATTTGTTTGACACAGTTTCAAATAAATTTCATTTCTTTGGAGAGAGCTTCAGAGCTCTATTCTTACGGGCTGTCTCTCCCTCTGGACAAAATCTCTGAATCACCATTCTGGACAATGGGCTGGGTAGTAGCCATTTTGTTTTTCTTGTTGTGAAACCTCTGCCTTACAAGCAAGTTGAGGCAAGGGCAATCAGGACACAAATCGGAGTTCACTGTGCCTGGGTAAAGCTTTCAACCTATGGGTGGGACTGGGGGGGAAGCAAAAGAGCCCCAAACTACTTAGTTGCATTCACTAGGAATTTAGCCTCTCCAACTGAGAGTTGGTAGGGTTAAGAAACCCTGGAGGCCTGCCTTTCCTGTTGATATATGATAAACCTTGATCAAGAGCTGGAGCGGCATCACCCTGGCAGCATCCACTCAGTGTGAAGCTTCCATCAAATGGAGCTGTGAAGACAAGAAGAGAGTGGGCTGTGTCTTAAATACCACAAATTCTCACTGCTCTTACCAAGTTTTAGTAGACTTTGCTGTTAGGTATTTCATTTGCTCTATACTCTTTGCACTTTTTCAGACCTCAAATAGTAAAGTTTTTTAAATGCTTTTTTTTTTTTTTTTTTTTTTTTTTGCCGTTTTTACTTGTCTTGCTGGTAAATGAGTCTGCAGAGTCTCCCTATCATCCAGAAGTGGAACTTCATACAGTCATCTATCTTTTAGCATTTTCTGTCATCTCATTTTGGAGAATCATAGATGTGGCAGAGATACATATTCTTAAAGAAAAAAAAAGTCTCCATTGCAGGTACTGTGATTTTAATAGGGTGTGGGGTAAGTACATGACAACACACATGGGATACTCTGCTCTCTGCAGACCTGTGCTTTTGAGCTACACAACATAGAAGAATACATTGACTGTTCTTAGTCTTAATATATGACAATCTAGGTGTATCGTTGAAGATTGAATTTGGTGGTAAGTAAAATAGTAAAACTGCCCCAAATTAAAGTGGATAAAACAAGATAAGGTTAATTTCTCTGTCATATAATATGGGTGTAAGCCTGATATTGTGGCTTTGCTCCAAACCGATCATGAATTTTTCCACTGCTGGCATCAGAATAGTATGAGCTCTCAGACTTACACACGACTGGGAAAAATCATAAAGAATTTCTGGATATCCTTCACCCAGATTTCTCAAATATTAATATATTAAGCCAGCTGTGTTTTAAGAGAGGTTTCCAGAACTGCCAAAATATTCACTTACATCCTACTTGCCATAAGTTATGTCACATGAAACACCTTGGAAAAATAAATGCAGTCCTTATTCTAAATAATCATAGCCAACTGTTAATAAAATTACTGGTTCTATAATCCTGTTTAATCCTTTATAGATTAAACAACAGACTCTGACCCACTGGGGAATCCATGGGGAAAGTTTCACTTTCAACAATTACAAATAACCACATTGAAACCCTACAGACCACACTTGTGCAGAAGACTCATAGAAATGGAATGGTATCCTAGAAATTAGAACACACAGGTCTCTCATCACCCATACTGCAAACTGGATTATCATAATACCCTGTAAAAGGATGACAGAAATCTGTCCAGTTTTTTTTCTGGGGAATCTACGAACATCCAAAATATTATCTGTTGTCAGCTGGGCGAGGTGGCTCACACCTGTAATCCCAGCACTTTGGGGGCTGAGGGGGGCGGATCACCTGAGGTTAGGACTTTGTGACCTGCCTGGTCAACATGGTGAAAGCCATCTCTACTAAAAATACAAAAATTAGCTGGGCGTGGTGACAGGCACCTGTAATCCCAGCTACTTGGGAGGCAAAGGCAGGAGAATCACTTGAAATCACGAGGTTGCAGAGAGCCACAACCACACCTTTGCACTCCAGCCTGGGCAAGAAGAGTGCAACTCCATCTCAAATATAAATCTATCAATCTATCAATCAATCAATCTATCTATCTATCTATCATCTGTTGTTGAATGTTCTTCATAACACCGCTGAGAAACACCATGACAAATCTGAATCAAACCAATATCTCTAAAAATGGGCAGGCATTTCAGGCAGGCCACCATACAGAAAACCTTATAATTCAATAAAATACCAAATGCAAACAAGAGCAGATCATAGAAATGTAAGCTGAGGAAAATCAGAGTGAACTTATGATGACATTTTCTACTCTGAAATCATTAAAAGAACTCTAACGAAAGCGACATCTTTTTTCCATACCTGTAACTGCCATGTGCACCCACAACAGCCAGATTGTTTGGTCTCTAAGGCTCTTTTCCTCTAAATAAAACCAGGATGCCCTACCAGGGTACTGAATCATGAGTTGATTCCATGACTCAGGACAAGAGGCATGGGGGACATGGACCAACAAAGAAGGATCAGGCTAAAACATCTTCTTAGGACCTGAAAACAACACTCCTTTAAAAAGTGAAAAGAAAAAAAGAAGTCAAAAAAACAAATGTAACTGGACTCCTACTGGCTACATTTTGTCAATTTGAGCATCAAATTATCCTAATTACCACAGATGCTTCTCAACTTATGATGGGGTTATATCCAAATAAACCCATCATACATTGAAAACATCATATGCCAAATGTGTATTTATGACCTACAATATTTTCAATTTAACAATGGGTTTATCTAGACATAGCCCCATCTTAATCTGAGGAGCATATTCTGACTGAGTATGTCTTAGTTCATTTTATGTTGCTATAAAAGAAAATCTGAGGCTGGGTGATTAATAAAGAGGTTTATGTGGCTCACTGCTCTGCAGAATGTACAAGAATCATGGTGCAGCATCTGCTTCTGGTAAGGGTCTCAGGCTGCTTCCACTAATGGCAGAAGATCAAGGGGGGCCAGTGTATGCAGACATCACATGGCAAAAGAGAAAGCAAGAGGGTGAGGGAGGAGGTGCCAGGCTCTTTTGAACAACCGGCTCTCACAGGAACCAACAGGGTGATAACTCATTCACCCCTCAATCCCGAGAGGACATTAATTTATTCATGAGGGATCTTCGCCCATGACCCAAACACCTCCCATTAGGGCCCCATCTCCAACTCTGAGATCAAACTTCAACATGAGATTTGGACAGGACAAATATCCAAACTATAGCAACATACCACTTTTGCACCATCATAAAGCTGAGAAATTGTTAGCTGACAATTAAGTTGGGGACCATCTGTATAATAGTTCATTGGAAGAAGTCTGTTAAAAATCATGTTCATACTAATACACAAAATATACATAATTATCATACATCTAGTATCATGTCACACTCAAAAGATAAATGGTTATAGATTTTACAAAAGGAGGCTGCAGTTAAGAATGTTTAATTTACTGTTGATAGTAGGTGAGAAAGAGCTATTTATATGCCTTTTTTCCACCAACTTGATGCTTGTTTAGAAGATATAGTTACCTATTTGTATTCAGCTGTAAACGCAGGATGGAACAAATACAGAGAAGTTTTAGTAAGCCAGACACTTTCGGAAAAGACAGTATATTAGAAATGGGAAAAATGTATCCATACTAACGGCTACTCGTAACTCCTATGAATCAGGTAAAAGGAGGTCCAAATAAAAATCAGTGCCAGGGAGTGAAGGTCAGACTCACAAACCAAAGAAATGAAATATTCAATACATTTCACAATAATAATAAACCCCAATGTCCTAATGAAAAAGAATAAAAACATATACTCGATCCTCTTCTCCTAGGAGATGAAATATATTGTTTTAAAAATGAGTTACTCCAATAAGATATTAATAAGCAATACATATATAATAAACATAACTGACCAGTTAGATATATAATAGACAACAGATTAAATACCGCTGACTAAGCACAATTTAAGGAGATTATATAATTAAATGTATCCAAAAAAAACCATTATTTAATTGACCTATTACTTTCTAATACATCTTTGTTACTAAAAATTTAAACAACTTAGTAACCATGACTCTGGGTCATCTGATATCATAATGTGGTTCAACCTCCAGCAATCTTCTGTTTCTTTGATTGCATTTCCTTGTTTCAGGACAGGTAAAAATGTTAATAGCATAATAAAGACCAAACTGTCCAACTACCAAAACCCTGAAGCAGCAACAATGTCAAAGAATTACAAATAAAAGGAATAAGAATTTTTTTGAAAAGCAGCTAAAATTGAGAAAATTCTTTTTGTAAGTGAATTCAGTATGTTCACTGGGCTTGTAAGCAAGGAAATATTCTATGGATGCCTTCTCTGCTTTTAAAAGTAGTAGGTGATTTTTAAATTTTTACATACTTGGTTTGTAACTTTAGCAAATATTTTAAAATGTTTTATTGTGTTTGCAAAGGGACTCTGACTTCCAACTTAGAAATCCCAAGATTGCATGATGATAGAGTTTCACTGGAAGGCCTCCAGGGATCTTTCTATTATGACAATTCTTTTTTTTTTTTTTTAGACGGAGTCTTGCTCTGTCGCCCAGGCTGGAGTGCAGTGGTGCAGTCTCTGCTCACTGCAAGCTCCGCCTCCCGTGTTCATGCCATTCTCCTGCCTCAGCCTCCCGAGTAGCTGGGACCACAGGCGCCCACCACCACACCCAGCTAGTGTTTTTGCATTTTTAGTAGAGATGGGGTTTCACCATGTTAGTCGGGATGGTCTCAATCTCCTGACCTCGTGATCTGCCTGCCTCGGCCTCCCAAAGTGCTGGGATTACAGGCATGAGCCACCGCGCCCGGCCTTTATGACAATTCTTAATGAGACTACCAGAATGTGCAATGACCCATAAAGGAGTTGTGCTGGGTTAATACCCAGGGAATCTGTTGAGTTCATAAAGAAAGTCAAAGAGAATCAATAGGAAAAAGATGAAACTGGAAATAAAAAATAGGAACATAAGACTAGAAAGCCAAGTTTTATACAGCCTTGTTTTATAAGATTTACAAGATCACTGCATTAACAAAACCTGAAAAATGTTTAGAAAATTATAATTTTACTTACGATTATAGCTGCAATTAAATGTTAAGAAATAGAATTAAGTAGTCTATCAAAATAATAATAATCTGATAAGGGTATATTCACAAAAAGAAAGCTATCAATATAAATTGTCGTTATATAGATTTTTAAATGCACTAGAATAAAATCACAAAGGATTATTACTGATCTTTAAAAAAGTTAATCTCTCTAATTCATGATGCCACAATGGTATCATGTTTTATAGCTTGATTTAAAGGCTTAATTTTTTTCAAAGTTTATCAACAGCTCATGTACCAGCCATGGTATAGGTGCTGGTGATAAATGCTAAACAAAAACAAGGTTCCAGACAAAACAATCTTAGCTCCCTGAATAAACTAGAGGCTGCTAATTTTGTACTGAGTATACTGTCAGCCTTATGACACAAGTTGACTTACATTGACACCTTAATGGCATTCATTTTTAAATAGTCTATTTCAATTTTCATTTTGTATTCAATCCAGAGCTAAAATACACGACTATAAATTTTCAGGGGTCACAAAGTCTCTCCGTAGATTACTTAACCCACTACAAACTAGAGATTTACAATGGACTTATGGCAGTTACCAGCTTACCCAAATGATCAAACTTAGTTTCACTAATGCAATGACCTGTACTTAAATGTTTTCTGACAGTAAAACATGACATACAAATAGCCTGCAAAGTATTCTTCCCCAAAATGTTTAATCTGACCTAACAGTGCCTCTGGACTCAAATTCCCTTGTACAGAATATGCAACAAAGAGAACATGGCTAAATGACATTATAAAGAAAGAAGTCTAAATACATAGACAACTTTCCTGGGCTAGTCAAAATTCAATTTCATTTTTTAAGAATGAGGATATGGATCAGGCCTTTTCAAAACTATCAAGCAGATAGTCAGGGTCTGTGAAGTGTGCCAAAGAAATAATCCCCTGCACCACAGGCCATACATTTCAATCCCTGTATCTTTAACCTACTTGTTAAGTTTGTCTCCTCCAGAGTCAAAGCTTTAAAGCTACAAATTGTTCTTCAAATGGAGCCCCAGATGCAGTCCATGACTAAAATCTACCGCGGACCCCTGGACTGGCCTGCTAGCCCATGCTCCGATGTCAGTGACATCGAAGGCACCCCTCCCGAGGAAATCTCAACTGCACAACCTCTACTATGCCCCAATGCAGCAGGAAGCAGTTGGAGCAGTCGTTGGTCAACCTCCCCAGTAGCACTTGGGTTTTCCTGTTGAGGGGGTTACTGAGAGACAGGACTAGCCGGATTTCCTAGGCCAACTAAGAATCCCTAAGCCTAGCTGGGAAGGTGACCGCATCCACCTTTGAACATGGGCCTTGCAACTTAGCTCACACCTGACCAATCAGGTAGGAAAGAGAGTTCACTAAAATGCCAATTAGGCAAAAACAGAAGGTAAAGAAATAGCCAATCATCTATTGCCTGAGAGCACAGCGGGAGGGACAATGATTGGGATATAAACCCAGGCATTCGAGCCGGTAATGGCTACCCTCTTTGGGTCCCCCACCCCTGGCCTTTGTATGGGAGCTCTGTTTCCACTCTATTAAATCTTGCAACTGCGGAAAAAAAAAAAAAAAAAGAATGAGGAGAAATGTCCTAGGTCAGTGGCTCTCTAACTCTGGTTAGTATCACAATCACCTGGAGAAATAAAAAACATAAAGGCCCAGACTTATAAGATAAGGCTTAAGCCTCTGTAGCTTTTGAGAGCCTACATTCATAGGATTTCCAGGCTACAATATACTAAAGAGAGATAACCAAATGCAATGCAGATTCTGCAATGGATTCTCCTTTGAATATGAATAGCTGTAAAAGATGGTTTGGAAGCCAATGAAGAAATCTGAAAATGGAATATTACAGAATTATGAATAGTTTCCTTAAGGGTAATTATGGTACAACGGCTATATGATTTTGTCTTTATGTTTGGGTGATACATATGTTGATTAAATAAAGGGTAAAGTGTCATGATGTCTAAAACTTATTCTCAATGGTACAACAAATATACAAAATATAAACGTGCAAATTTGTTAATAATTTTGAATCTAGGTGGGGGTATATGGTTGTATATTTGACAATTCCTTCCAAACCCACAAGTATCAACTAGGTTTACCATCTTTTATGGGCAGGATTTGTGGTATCCCAAAGCAATTACAATAGTAACATCAAAAATCACTGGTTATTGATCACCATGATAGATACATAACAATGAAAAAGTTTGAAATATTCTGAGAATTACCAAAATGTGACATAAAGACATGAAATGCACACATGATGTTTGGAAAATGGACCTGATCATCTTGCTCACCACAGGGTTGCCCCAAACCTTCAATTTGTATAAAACACAATAACTGCAATGCACAATTCAGTGAGGTATGCCTGTATCTGGTAAAGTATTTCACAGGGAGTATATTGTGAATATAACAACTACCCTATATTCCTCATTCAAAGACTTTCTCACAAGAATTATCTTCTCCAAACACTAAGGTATTTAGTGTGGCTATAAAACGCCTCACATTCCTTACACCCAAAGATTTCTCGGAAGTATGAATACCCTGATGTTGAGCAAATCCCAGGCCATGATGAAAGTTCTTCACACATTCTTTTATGTTCACAAGATTTCTCATCAATATGAGCTCTCCGGTGTTGAGTAAATTTTTCATACACAGTGAAGGCTTGTCCACACTCCTTATAGTCATAAAATTTCTAACTATTATGAATTTTCTGATGTTAAGAAAGCTGATAATCCACAGTAAATGCTTTCCCACATTCCTTACATTCCAGGGTTTCTCACCAATATGAATTTTAACGTGTTGAACAATGTTTGAGCTACAACTAAAGGTCTTCCCACATTCTGTACATTCACAGGGCTTCATACCAGTATGAATTCTTTGATGTGCAGTCAGGACCAAACTAAATCTAAGTTTTCCCACACTCCTTACATTCATAGAGTTTCTCACCCGTATGAATACTGATGTTGAATAAGGTTTGAGCCACTATTGAAGGCCTTCCCACATTCCTCAAATTCAAATGGTTTCTCGCCAGTATAAATGATCTGAAGTCCAGCAAGCTGTGTCAGAAAACTAAAGGCCTTTCCACATTCTTTACATTCAAAGGGCTTTTTTTTTTACCAGTGTGAATTTGGTAATGTTCAGTAAGTTGGTAATGATATCGAAAGGTCTTCCTCCACTCCTTACATACAAAGAGTTTCTCACTGGAATGAATTTTCTGATGCTCAGTAAGGTTTGAACCACGATTGAAGCCTTTCCCACACTCCTTACATTCACATGGTTTTACACCAGCATGAATACTCTGATGTTGAACATGGTTTGAGACATGATTAAAGGATTTTCCACATTCCTTACATTCAAGATGGCTTCTCACCTGTGTGAACATTCTTATGGCGATTAAGCTGGGTGGGAAGACTAAAAACCTTTCCACACGCCTTACATTCAAAGGGTTTCTCACCAGTATGCAATTTCTGGTGTCGAATAAGTTGCATATGAAGTCGAAAGGCTTTCCCACACTCCTTACATTCAAAGGGTTTCTCACCAGTATGCAATTTCTGATGTCGAATAAGGTGCATATGAAGTCGAAAGGCTTTCCCACATTCCTTACATTCAAAGGGTTTCTTTCCAGTATGAATACTTCGATGTTGATTAAGATTTGAACCACGACGGAAGAATTTCCCACATTCCTTACATTCAAAGGGTTTCTCACCTGTGTGAGTTTTCTGATGTTGAGAAAGTTGTAGGTAAAGTCTAAAAGCCTTCCCACATTCCTTACATTCATAGGGCTTCTCACCAGTGTGAATACTCTGATGTTGAACAAGGCTCGAGCCACGATTGAAGGCCTTCCCACAGTCTTTACATTCAAATGGCTTGTCACCAGTATGAATTCGAGAATGTTCAATAAGTTGGCAATGATATCTAAAGGCCATCTCACATTCCCTACATACAAAAGGTTTCTCATTGGAATGAATTTTCTGATGCTGAATAAGGTGTGCACCACGATTAAAGCCTTTCCCACACTCCTTACATTCATATGGTTTTACACCAGCATGAATACTCTGATGTTGAGCAAGGTTTGAGCTACGATTAAAGGACTTCCCACATTCCTTACATTCAAATGGTTTTTCACCTGTGTGAATGTTCTTATGGCGATTAAGCTGGTTGAGAAGACTAAAGGCCTTCCCACATTCTCTGCATTCAAAGGGTTTCTCACCAGTATGAATCTTCTGATGTCGAACAAGCTTTGTCAGAAGAGTAAACGCCTTTCCACATTCTTTACATTCAAAGGGTTTCTCACCAGTATGAATCTGGCAATGTTCAACAAGTTGGTAATGATATCGAAAGGCCATCCCACATTCCTTGCATACAAAGGGTTTCTCATTGGAATGAATTTTCTGATGCTGAATAAGGTGTGCACCACGATTGAAGCCTTTCCCACACTCCTTACATTCATATGGTTTTACGCCAGCATGAATACTCTGATGTTGAACAAGGTTTGAACTACGATTAAAGGACTTCCCACATTCCTTACATTCAAACAGTTTCTCACCTGTGTGAATGTTCTTATGGCGATTAAGCAGGGTAAGAAGACTAAAGGCCTTTCCACATTTGTTACATTCAAAAGGTTTCTCACCAGTATGAAATTTCTGATGTCGAGTAAATTGTATATGAAGTCGAAAGGCTTTCCCACACTCCTTACATTCAAAGGGTTTCTCTCCAGTATGAATACTCTGATGCTGAAGAAGATTTGCACTACGACTAAAGTATTTCCCACATTCCTTACATTCATACGGTTTATGTGTATTGCAAATAAGAGAAGCATGAGGAGTATAAGTAGGCAGTTTTTCACAGCTGATCATCTTTTGATTGATACGTCCTTCTTGATATCCCTGTAGTCCCTCAAATCTTCCATATTCTGAGTAGTTTCTAAAATAAAAGGCCTCGAGGCCAAGAGTTGTACTTATGTGCTTTATAACCTGTTTGGGTAAATTTACTTCAGATATGTCATTTTCTGGAGATACTTTCTCAGGTCCATATTTTGACTCCAAATCTGAAAGAAATGAAGAAGGCAAACCTATTTTATTTTCCTGTAACATACATGCAAAGTCCTTTCATCAACTGAAACCATCAATTCAAACCAATAAAACCTTTATTGGTTTTATTAGCCAAAACCAACAAAGTTGGTAGATAGAACCTTTCTCGTATCACTTCCGTTTCCAGTGGAAGCAAATGCACATCCGAGCCAGCCTGGTTATGTACATGTAAAAATAGGAAAATGAACCACCAAAGGTTGAACCTAACTTGGTCGACTATCTATTGAAACATATTGATATGTTCTACAGGACTTAAGACCATGAGACCCATAGCTTCATAGTCAGTAATTAGAATGTCCAGGATACAATCCAAATATACTGGCATATACAAGAAAATTTCAACTCACATTGGAAAAGAAAATCAACAGCAGCATACTGCCAGGGGCCTGGGGATCACTCCACCCCTACTCACCATAAGAACCAGCACGTACAACTGGGGGGCCTAAGGTCAGGTCCATCAGACCCAGCTCTGTGCCCAAGTCCCCAAGCACACCATCTGGGAACCTGGGGATCACCCTGATCCATCTACCACTTTTGCTACCTAAGCACTCATCACAGAGGCCTGAGGTCAGACCCATATAACCTGCTGCTACCTCCACAACTGGCACCTACCTGTACTCACAACCGGATGTTCTGTGGACTGGCCCACCCAGCCCATCACAGTCACCTCCAACACCAAGCACTTACTGCTTTGGAGGCAGAAGTTTGTCCTGTTCACTACTACTACCATCACCCATGCCACGCTTGCTGCCCAAGAATCCAAGAACCCATCCACCCACCCAGCATACCATTATCATCCAAACCACAAGGAGGCCAAAGAATCAATGTGCCTAGACACACTAATACTACTACCAGCATAGACTACCCTGGGGCCCCAAAATAGGCATGTCTGGACTGCTACTGCCACCACCAGAGCCCAGGGACTTGCCTACCTAGTGTCCTAGTGCTAGGTCATTCTTGCATTAAAGCAGTAATTTATGAAAAAATTAGTATTAACTGGCTCATGGTTCTGCAGGTTGTACAAGCATGGCGCTGGCATCTGCTCAGCTTCTGGGGAGGCCTTAGGGGGCTTTTACTCATCAAAGAAGGCAGCACAGGACAAAGAATGTCGCACAGCAAGAGAAGGAGCAAGAGAGAGAACAAGGAGAAGTGCTATATATTTTTAATAACCAGGTACTGCAAGAACTCACTATTGTGAGGACAGCACCAAGGGGGTGGTGCTAAGCCATTCATGAGAAATCAACTCCCATGATCCAATTACCTCCCACTAGGCCCCATCTTCAACACTGGGGATTACATTTCAACTTGAGATTTAGAGGGGAAAATACCTAAACTATATCACTTCTCATCCCCAATAAAACTTCACCATACCCTCCACTAACCATCACAACCAAAGCCAATGAAGAAATCACAGACACCAATGACACTGTTTACAGTAAAAAAAAAAAAAAAAAAAAAAAATCATAATACTACATAACAACACTACTGCACACACCCAGAATCAAAGTGAAAATGCTCTATCCAACCCTATTAACCATAGATACATCTTTAGGAAAAAAGCCTCCCCTACAAAAGCAAATTCAAAAAAATGAGAATAAACACAGGAAGTAACAAAAAAAAAAAAAAAGAAGGAAACATGACATCTCCACAGGAACATAATAATTGTCCAGAAACATTCCAATGGGGGGAAAATGTTATATCCTAGCAAAATAATTATATTAAAGAAGCTAAGCGAGATACAAGAGAATTTGGAAGAACAATACAAAGAAATCAGAAAAAAAAAAAAAAAAAAAAAAAAAACTTCAGGATAAGAAGAAGAAATTTAGCAATTTCATTATAAAAAAGAACCAAACAGAAATTCTGAAACTGAATAATTCATTGAATAAAATATAAAATACATTAAAAATCTTCAACAACAGACTACATCAAGTAGAAGAATCTCAGAACATAAAGCCAATTCTTTTGAAATAACCCAGTCAAACAAAAACAGAAAAAGAAAAAGAGAAGAAATAAAGACCCTGTATGGGACATCATAAAACAACCAAATATTTGAAATTTTGAGGTCCCAGAGATGAAGAGAAAAAATAAAGGAAAGAAAATCTATTTAATGAAATAATAGCTGGAAACTTTCTAACTCTAGCAAGAGATGTAGATATCCAGATACAGGAAGCTCAGAGATACCCAAATAGGTAACAACACAAAAAGGTCTTCTCCATGGCACATTATGGTCAAAATACAAAAGTCAAAGACAAAGAGAGAATACTAAAAACAGCAAGAGAAAAGCATCTACTTACTTACAAGGGAACTCTCATCAGCCAAAGAGCAGATTTCTCAACAGAAAGAAATGAGAGAGAATGAAATGATACATTCAAAATGTTGAAAGAAAAAACTTGCCATTCAAGGATACTATCCTCAGCAAATTATCCAACATAAATGAAGAAGAAATAATATTTCCCAGACAAAAGCTGAGGGTAGACCAGCTCTACAAGATATGCTTAAGAGTCCTACACTTAGAAGTGAAATAGTATCTACCATTGTGAAAACATACAAAATTATAAAACCCACTGACACAGCAAACACACAAATAAAGAGAAAGAACTCAAATGTTATCCCTATAGAAAACAACCAAACCACAATGATAAAAAATAAAAGAGAAACAAAGGAACAAAGGATATACAAATCAATTAGAAATCAATTAATAAAATGACAAGAATAAGCCCTCACATATCAGTAATCACATTGAATGTAAATTGATTAAACTTTTCATCTAAAAGATATAGACTGGCTGAATGGAATAAAAAAAGTGACCCAATTATATGCTGCCAACAAGAGACTCATCTCACTGGTAAAGAAACATATGGATTGAAAGTAAAGGAATAGTAAAAGATATTCTATGCAAATGGAAACCAAAAGTGAGCAGGAATAGCTATATTTATATCAGACAAAAAAGATTTTAAGTCAAAAGCAGCAAAAAGAGACAAAAAAGGTCATGGTATAATGATAAAGGGATCAATTCAGCAAGAGGATATAATAATTCTAAACATACTATAATCCCAACACCAGAACACCCAGATATATAAGGTGAATATTATTAGATCAAAACGGAGAGAGATATACTACTCCAGGGCAATAATCACTGGGGACTTCAACACCCCACTCTGAATTAGACGATCATCTAGATAGAAAATTAACAAAGAAACATTGGATTTAAACTTCACATTGGACAAAACAGGCCTACCAGACATTTACTGAACATTTCATCAAATAGCTACAGAATACACATACTCTCATTAGCACACAGAACATTCTCTAGGATAGACCATATGTTAGGATGCAATTCTTAACAAATTCTTCAAAACCAATATTATATCAAGTATTTTCTCAGACATGGAATAGAACAAGAAATCAGTAATAAGAGGAACTTTGGAAACTGTACAACACATGGAAATTAAACAACCTGCTCATACATATCCACTGGGTCAAGGAAGAAAGTAAGGAGGAAATCAAAAAATTTCTTGAAACAAATGAAAATCAGAATTCAACATAGCAAAACCTATGGGATACAGCAAAAGCACTGCCAAGAGTGAAGTTGATGGCAATAAACACCAATATTGAAAAAGCAGAAAGATTTCAAATAAACAATCCAATGAAATCAGGGCAGAACTAAATAAAATACAGACTAAATAATACAAAAGATCAATGAAATGAAAAGTTGTTTTTTAAAAAACATAAATATAATGAATAAACCACTAGCTTGACTAACCAAGAAGAAAAGAGAATAAGCAAAATCAGAAATAAAAAAGGAGATATTACCACTGACACCACAGAAACAGAAAAGATCATCGAAACAGAAAACCTGAACAGGCCAATAATGAGTAATGAGACTGAATCAGTAATAAAATGTCGCCCAAAAAAGAAAACTCCAGGACTGATGACTTCACTGCTGAATTTTATCTACCAAACAAAGAACTAATACCAATTCTCCTCAAACTATTCCAAAAAATTTCAGAGGAGAAAATTCTCTTTAACTCATTCTATGAAGCTGGCATACCATGAAACAAAAACCATACAAGGAAGAAACAAAAAAAGAAAATAGTTCTAACCTAAAGGTACATGAATGCCTACGTTTATTGTAGCACTATTCATAATAGCAAAGACATGGAATCAACTTAAATGTCCATGAATGGTTAACCACCTGGCTAAAGAAAATGTGGTACATATACCCCAAGGAATACTACATAACTATAAAAAAGAACAAGATTATGTGCAGCAATATGGATGGCACTGGATGCCATTATCCTAAGCAAATTAATGAAGGAACAGAAAACCAAAGACTACATATTCTCATTCATAAGTGGGAGCTAAACACCGAGTACACATGGACACAAAGAACAGAACAACAGACATCAGGGCCTACTTGAGAGTAGAGGGTTGGAGGACGAAGACCCAAAAACTACCTATTGGGTACTATGCTTATTATCTGGGTGGTGAAATAATCTGTACACCAAACCCACCACAACGTTCAATTTACCCATAAACAAACCCACTCATGTAAATACAGTTTTACTGTATTTTAGGTCCCCTTGGACCTAAAATAAACGTTAGAAAATAATAATTAAAAATAAATAAAGAAATGGTGCTGGAGCAACAGGATATCCATATGCGATAGAATGAAACCAGACCCCTATTTCTCACCATATACAAAAATCAATTGGAAATGGATTAAAGACTTAAATGTAAGATTCAAAACTAAAAAACAACTAAAAGAAAACATAAAGGAAGTGCTTCAGGACATTGACCTAAGCAAAAATTTTCTGGTTAACACTGCAAAAGCACAGGCAGCAAAGACAAAAATAGATCAATGGAACTGTATTAAACTAAAACGCTTCTGCAGAACAAAGGAAACTATCAACAGAGGGAATAGACAAAATTAATTGAGAGAAATTATTTGCAACTATTTCTCTGACAAGACTCAAATAACAGCAAAAAAAAAAAAAATCCTATTAAAAAGTTGGCAAATGGGCTGGGCACGATGGCTCACGCCTGTAATCCCAGGAATTTAGGAGGCTGAGGTGGGCAGATCACCTGAGGTCAGGAGTTCAGGAACAACCTGGCCAACATGGTGAAACCTCATCTCTACTAAAAATACAAAAATTAGCCAGGTGCGCTGGTGGGCACCTGTCATCCCAGCTACTTGGGAAGCTGAGGCATGAGAATTGCCTGAACCCAAGAGGCAGAGGTTGCAGTGAGTCAAGATCACATCAGTGCACTCCACATTGCAGGACAGAGTAAGATTCCATTTAAAAAAAAAAAAAAAGTTTACACTGGGAAAAACAGAGGGAACTTACTCCACTAAAAGGGGAAGGAAATAAGAGAACAGAAATTAGGTGATTAGTAAATGATGAAGTTCCCTGGCGACGGCTTCTGCTGTAATCTTTACTTCCTTCCCAGGTCTTGGGCATTTTTATCCAATACAACTTAGGTCGTCGAAGAAAGTTTTTCAAACCACATCTCAGGGGTGTGACTCCTTTCTGAGCACATGGCTGTCCGGGACAATGATGGCTTCCCCCTGCCTGCTTTACCCTCACTTACCTGGATACCATCTGCTTGTTTCTTTCCTTACAACCATCCAGGGCTCTTTCTCTTGCTCAAGTAACGTAATCACATCTGGTTTAGAAATAGAACTTCCTGCGTAAAAGAAATGACACATGTAGAATTTTTTAATACAAAACTTCTTTTTCAAATCTTTGTGACCTGCTTAAATTTATAATAAATTACAAGTCAAAACAATATTGAGAAGAGACTTCAGATAAGAGAGGTCGAGTAAGAGAACTCTTTTCTAACTATGTTAGAAAAGGACTTTCTTTCATTTAAACTCAGAATCTTATCCCTCAAAAAGAGGTATAACTGAATGGTTGAGAGCAGGAAACTACAAGCCAGACTGCCGCGTTCAAATCCTGTCTCTGCTACTCACTAGCAGTATGACCTCAGGTAAGTCATTTAAACTCTGTCCTTCAGTTTTCCCAGCTCTTAAATGGGGATGATATAATACCTATTTTATAGGATTGATACTAAGACTAAATAAGTTAATGTAAGTAAAATACTTCTAACATTACCTGATACACAGTAGCACAAAGTCAAGATTATGTTTATTATTGTCATTTATTTTGCATCCTTAGACATGTACAGCTCACTCAGTATATTCACTCAATGAAAATACATAAACTCCATGGCCTGAAACTTTCAGCTACAAAACAAGTAACGCAATGTTTACTGAAGGAAATGAAATGCATTCACTTTAGTGTTAAATGAATTTCTGTCAACCCAATCAGTATATGTAAATAACAGACATTTTTGTTTGTCTGTTTTTGATTTTCAGACAAGGTCTCAATCTATTGCCCAGGCTGGAGTGCAGTGATGGGTACAGCTCACTGCAGCCTCAACCTCCCAGTGATCATAGAGGTTTCTTTGATAGAAAAATTCAAGACACTCTTCTCCTTACAGGTGGGCCAGAAAAACAAAAACAAACCAACAAACAGAAAATCTACAGTAATTCTGACATCAAACATAATATGAAACCTGGTTCTTAGACAATATCTTTCAATGAACGTACAAGATTTCAAATTCAGCCCCATGGTCATGGACAGAGAGAGGCAATTACAGAGAGGACCAGCGTAATGGAGGCCACTGTGGAGTAGGCAAGATGCAGGGGCTCCAGGGGAGGTGCCTGTTTTCAACCCAACAAATCTCAATCCATTCCTTTGGGAACAAGAAGAAGGAATTCAGCCACCTCTTAAAAGATAGCCCTGAAATTCACGGTGAAGAAAGCTAATATTCCAGAGAACAGACACAAAAATAACTGGGACCAATGACCTTACCCAGTGAGATCAGGTGGCTGTAGTTCTCCAACATCACGTCCCTGTACAAGGTCCTCTGTTCAGGCTGCAGGCACTCCCACTCCTCCTGAGAGAAGTCGATGGCCACATCCCTGAATGTCACTGATCCCTGAAACCACAAACACATGTATTAAAGTGAAATTGAAGAAAATTGTTTCAAGACGAAATGAGAGGAAGTGAAGGAGTATACTGTAAGAAAAAAGCAATATGGAAATTCACAGAGTACCTGCACATTCTTCAAGAATCCTGCTGCTGGCTGAGCATGGTGGCTCATCCTTATAGTCCCAGCTACTCAGGAGGTCGAGGTGGGAGGACTGCTTGAGCCCAGGAGTTTGAGACTAGCCTGGGCAACATAATGATATCCTGTCTCTGCAAAAATTAAACAAGTAACTGTGTGTGGTATCACGTACCTGTAGTCCCAGCTACTTGGGAGGCTGAGGTAGGAGTATAGCTCGAGCCCAGGAGTTCAAGGCTACAGTGAACTGTGATCACGCCACTGCACTGCAGCCTGGGCCACAGAGCAAGACCCTGTCTCAGAAAAAAAAAAAAAAAAAGGTGGGGGTTGCATAAAATTGAAGAATGTTCTTAATCCTCAAGCTCATTATGGTATGAGATGATAGCAAAAGTATTTTTTCTTGTCATGACAAATGATTTTTATAAGCTGCATGAAAGTCAATATAACTGACAGATTTATTCATTTTTTTCTATTTATACATTGAGGATAGCCAGGGCCTCTAAGGATTTTCCCAATTCTGATAATTTTTTTTTTCTAAGACAAAGTCTCACTCTGTTACCCAGGCTGGAGTGCAGTGGCACGATCGCAGCTCACTGCAACCTCCACCTCCTGGGTTCAAGCAATTCTCCTGCCTCAGCCTCCTGTGCAGCTGGGATTACAGGTGTGTACCACCACAATAGGCTAATTTTGTTGTTATTGTTGTTGTTGTTGTTGTTGTTGTTGTTGTTGTTGTTAGAAGAGACGGGGTTTCACCATGTTGGCCAGGCTGGTCTCAAACTCCTGACCTCAAGTGATCCACCACCCGCCTCGGCCTCCCAAAGTGCTGGGACTGCGTGAGCCACCACGTCCAGCCAGAGAATCTATAATCACCTATCATTCATGCCCTGAATTATCTTCTCCCTGTTACTGCCCACTATCCTCACTGATCACTTTCCTAAAAGTCTCATAAAGCAGAACATCTTGTCACACTTGCAGACTGAGGCCACTCACTATGGAATTCTACCTTAGCTACCTGGAAAGCTCTAGTCTGTGAAGTTTCAAAGTGTTCCCAAGTGTGGTCAATCATCTGTAACTTATCAAACCCATAAGACCCTGTTTCCCTGTGGGGACTGATTCCTCCATGTTCCACTATTCTTCCTGACCAAGGTCTGAGCACAGAGCACAGACTGAATAACCTGTTCAAAGAAAACATCAAAGCCAGTAGGAAACAGAGGTACAAATAGGAAGAACACTGACTCTTTCTTTTTTTTTTGTCACCAACCTTCACTATAATGGGACAAACTGGGGTGTAAGATCATAGATCCTAGGTAAGAAGCTTCAGGTTAAATAATAGCAGTCACCTAACCCAAAAGTCACTGTATTTCAAGGAAAAGAGAGAAATACCAACTTACATGGACCATGTTTCTAGAATTACAAAATTGGTCAATCTTCCTCGTGCTTCTCCCCTGGAAAACAACAACAAAAAAAGGCCATAATTAAAGCTGTGTCTCAATGCTCTCAAAGCATTGAAGCAAATAACTATTTTATTCTCCATTCCTATTTCTCAGCTACTCCTGCTAACATGCACACTTCCACCACCTCCCATCACTCCCCTTGTCCCCACACACACTTTCTCACAAATAAACTGGCAGTGAACATGTGGAGTCGGGATGAAACCAAGCTCTCACCTACATCCAAGGCAACCTGTGGCAGAAGCATGAATGCTGAGCACAGGCATTTCTGCCTTGAAGTTGTGGCTTCCAGACAGTCCTCTATTCTTGGGATACCTATCTTGGCCTAGGACTGGACCTCTGATCCTGCCCTAAGCAGATCCTCCTCCCCTAGTCCCACCTTTCAAAGCTGAGAAGGGATCGCATCATCCACTCCAGAACCTGTTTGTGAAATCAGGATTGGGTGCAGTGGGGCAAGGCATGAGAACTGGAAAGGATATATAGACAGAATTGCAAGGGCAGTGTTCAGCATTCTGAGTTCAGCAAAAGCCAGTTGGTTAATACAGTTTAGAACATCCATGTAATAGAATACGTGGTATTCTATGATTAACAGAAAAATCAGATTACAAAACAGGATAATATGATTACATTTGTAAAATATATGTATATAGAAATATTAATAAAAAGACTAACAGACATCAATAGAAAAAAATTTAGAAAATTATATGCATGTTCAGAGTTCTCCTCTGAGTAGCTCCAATTTTCTTCTTTTTGCTTAAGAAGCAAAAAGGTATGGCCGGGCACGGTGGCTCACACCTGTAATCCCAGCACTTTGGGAGGCCAAGGCAGGCAGATCATGAGGTCAGGAGATCGAGACCATCCTGGCCAACATAGTGATACCCCGTCTCTACTAAAAATACAAAAATTAGCTGGGGGTGGTGTCACATGCCTGTAATCCCAGCTACTCGGGAAGCTGAGGCATGAGAATCGCTTGAACCCAGGAGGCAGAGGTTGCAGTGAGCCGAGATTGCGCCACTGCACTCCAGCCTGGCAACAGAACAAGACTTCATGTCAGAAAAAAAAAAAAATTGTAACTACATCCAGGTATTAACTTGGAATATTTATAGTTATATTCATATATACACGTGTGTGTATGCCTCTCTATATATGGACATATATAAATGTATATACACATTTCTTTCCTAAGAGGAAACTTCTCCAAATTAGATGAAAGACACTTTTTATTTAGATATCTCCCTTTGAACTTGGGGGGAAAAAATCAGGATAATCTAATGAGCTGTTGTTTTTACTTAACGAGTTTGTTTCCTTTATTTTCCAATTCTTGACCAACACTAAGATGTCTATGTTTTTCTATGTATGTTGGAACAATTTCTAGAAAAAATTTTCTGCAAGTCCCCAACCAATGTCTTGTATGCATTAATGATAGTTTATTTCTACTTTCGAAGTAAAAAATAAAAACAGCGTTATCAGGAAAAAAACCTGAGCCTGTCATGAGGTTCAACAAGAGGTTAATGTGACTATAAAAAATAACATCAGGTAGTTCTAATATCCTTTAGCTGTATCTCACCAATATAATTAGATATTCTCATTATCAAGATTCTTCTTCGAATGAACACAATGCAGATAAGTGGCATTTGCAAACTATGTGAGAAAATTTGTGGAATATACACCACCATGTTTGGTTTCCTTCTTCACCAAATAACCAATTAAAATATTATTTTAGATATAATTCTTATTGAATGCCTTTAGATATGATTCTTACAGAAATCTTATACAAAAACCCTATCTTAGTATATGGGATTCATATACAATATAACAATTTCTTTTGGGGGGGCGGTGTGAAGTCTTGCTCTGTCACCCAGGCTGGAGTGCTGTGGCCTGATCTCAGCTCACTGCAACCTCTGCCTCCCAGGTTCAAGCAATTCTCCTGCCTCAGCCTCCTGAGTAGCTGGGATTACAGGCACCTGCCACCACCCCTGGCTAGTTTTTGTATTTTTAGCAGAGACAAGGCTTCACCATGTTGGCAAGGCTGGTCTCAAACTCCTGACCTCAAATGATCTGCCTGTCTCAGCCTCCAGAAGCGCTGGGATTACAGGTGTGAGCCACCGTACCCCGTCTCATGCAACATTTTCTTGAGTATTATTGCTCATAGCATGAATATTGCTTAATGATATATCAAATATTTTTCTTTTCATAATTCCTTATAGACATCATTTTATTACCTGCATAATACTCTATCACTTGGGTCTAATATGATTAACTTAATGATTTCTGTATTACAGAACACTTAGTTTATACAAGATCATTTACAATGTCATTCCAGATATCATAATCTTTTGATTCTAGACCACGGTTTCTCACTCTAGGCACTAATGACATATTGTGCTAAGTAATTCTTAGTTGGGGGAGTGGGGAGAGCTATCCTGTGCATAATACAATGTTCAGCAGCATTCCTGACCTCCATCCATTAGATCTAAGTAGCACCCTCCCTGACATCATGACAACCAAAAGTTTCTAAACATCACCCCAGCTGAGAAACAATGTTCTATCTAGATCAATGGATCCAAACCTCATGGGTCACATAAATTTTTTTATAATCTTATGAAATGATACACTATTTCTCCCTCTAAAACCCACATTTATAAATTTCTATAATATTTCAATATTTTATTTCAAGAGCTTTTGGTCCCTGAGACCATAAATGGAGTCACAAGAACTCAGGGTAAGAATTTCTGTCCTACATTCCTTACAGAAATAGGAAAAAACAAAAAATACTAAAATTTGTATAGAACCACAAAAGACCCAAATAGCTAAAGCAATCTTGAGCAAAAGGAACAAAGTTGGAGGCATCAAACTATCTGACTTCAATATATACTACAAAGCTATAGTAACCAAAACAGCAGGGTACTGACATGAAAAAAGACACATAAACCAAAGAAACAGAATAGAGAGGCCCAGAATAAATCCATATATTTATAACCAACTGAGTTTTGAGGAGGGTGCCAAGAACATACAATGGGGGAAAAGACTCTTCAAAAAATACTACTGTGAAAAGTAGGTATCCATATGCAGAAAAATGCAATTAGACCCTTATCTCAAACCATTATACAAAAATCAACTCTAAACAGATTAAATACTTAAATGTAAGATCCTAAACTATGAAACAAATAGAAGAAAACATAGGGGGAAAGTTTTATGAAACTGATCTGAGCAATGATTTTTTTTGGGATATGACCTCAAAAGCAAAGGCAACAAAAGCAAAAATGAACAAATGAAATGATATCAAGCTAAAAAGCTTCTGCACAGAAAAGGAAACAACAAAGTGAAGAGACACCTTGTGGAATGAGAGAAAATATTTGCAACCATATATATGATAAGAGATTAAGATCCAAAATATATGAGGAAGTCAAACAACTCAACAGCAAAAAAAAAAAACCTGATTAAAAGATGGGCAAAGGACCCGAATAGGCACATCCCAAAAGAAGACATAAAAAATGGCCAACAGTATATGAAAAAATACTCAACATCACTAATCATAAGGGAAACGAAAATTAAACCTGCAATAAGATATTACCTCATACCTGTTAGGGTGGCTACTAGAAAGACAAATGTTAACAAGTATTGGCAAGAATGTAGAGAAATGGGAACTCTTGCACACTGTGGGCAAGAATGTAAATGGGCGCAGCCATTATGTAAAACAGTATGGAGGTTACTCAAAAAGTTACAAATACAACTACCATATGATCCAGTAATCCCAATACTGGGAATATATCTCCAAAGGAAATGAAATTCGTATGTCAAAGAGATATCAGCACAGCTATGTTTATTACAGCACTATTCACAATAGCCAAGATATGGCATCAAACCTACGTGTCTAACAATGAATGAGTGTCTAACATAAAGAAAATGTGGTATATATGCAGGTATATATACACAAGAGAATACTATTTAGCCATAAAAAGCAGGAAATTCTGTCATTTGCAAAAACATGGATGAGCCTGGAGAACATCATATTAAGTGAAGTAAGCCAAGCACAGAAAGACGCATGATCTCACTCATCAGCCAAATCTAAAAGAGTTGATATCACAGAAGTGGAGAGTAGAATGGTATTTACAGATCTGGAATAACGTGGGTGAGGGAGGAAGGAGGGCAGTGTTGACTGGGGAAATGTTGGTCACAGGATACAAAATTTCAGGAGGAGAAATAAGTTCAAGAGATCTATTACACAACACGGTATCTACAATTAATAACAATATTCTGTAGCCTTGAAAAATGCTAGGAGAGTGGATATTAAGTGTTCTTACCACAAAAATGATAACTATGTGAGGTAATGCATTGTTAATTAGCTAGATTTACTCATTCCACAATTTATACATACCATAAAACATCATGTTGCACATGATAAATACATACAATTATATCTGTCGATTTAAAAAGAATTTCTGTCCTAGATCATTTGAGCACCTCACTCATTTTCTTAATATACAAGCAGCAATTGCAATGAATCACATATTCCCAATGCTCCTGTTCTATAGACAGTCAAGGGGAATGACTTAAAATGACTACACAAAAACAACAGTTAAAACATATTAAACGTTATTATACACCTATCTGTGCTCTAAGGAGCTTTACAATATTAATTCATTCTAATGACAGAATCAACATTCCAACCCAGATACTCTGGATCCACTTCCCTATTCTTAACCACAACAATGTATTGCCTCTCACAGTCCACACACACACACACACACACACACACGCCCAAAACACAACGGGAGCTGCCAAACCTGAGAGAGATCTGGCAGGTATTACAAATATCATCTCATGGACTCCCTGGAAAAATCCTGGCTCTTGTTGATACCAATTTCTGTGCGGTCACTTTTCCACTCCCGAATGCCTCACAGACTAATGGAAATCATCCAACCATCTCCATTCTTCCCTGTTTGGAAAAGGAGGTCTGTAAAGACCAACTGATGTCTGGTGTGTTATTCCACCTAAACACTAATCTCCTCCTTGCCAAATATGGGTCTAAAATGGAGTTTTAATATTAACTACTGGAGGTGTATTTCCATGCCAGCTTCGAAAAAGCGCACAGGAAGGTGTGAAAGATTTGCCAAATGGTTTTGTGAATATTAAGTGGAAAGGTGAAGGAGGATGTACCAATGAATTTGCATATCCCCCTAGATTCACTGAAAATTTACGGGAATCTCAATATTCTAAGGTCAAAAACGCATTTCTTGAGCAAATACAAAGCACGAACTCACCCTTGACTTTTAGATGTGCAGAAATAATGCTCTCATCTTCCTCCAGGTGCTTCTTTTGGATAATAACACGACTGGGGAAGGGTACGGCAAGCGTGAGACTCCAGGTTTTTCTTGGAGCGCAGACTAAGTTTGAAAGCACCCTCCCTCCATGGCCACAATTTCCCTCATTTCACACGAAATAGGAAGTAAAAGGAGGCGGAATCGGTTCAACCAGTACAACCAGTTTGGAGCTGCTTTCTGGGGACAGAGCTCTGAGGACGCTGTGGTTCTCAACATGTAGCTGCCCTCCTGGGGAACAGTCGGGGGCACTTCTGCGCTTTCTTGTGTAAAGCTTCATTCTTGGCTCAATATCTGACCTCCCTACTGGGGCCACCGCTCTGCTGCAGTCCCCGCAGCTGTGAAGGGGAAAGAGAGAGGCAGCAGCAAGAGCTTATGGGCACCGGCATAGTGACACTCACACAGCCCCAGCAAAGTGCGCTGCGTCCACACGCCTTCCCGGGCCTGTGCATAGGGCCTCACGCACACACTCACACAGTCCCCTCCGTCACTCATGATCTCACAATCCCCCTCCTCTGATGCCCGCGCACACGCACGCCAGGGGATCCGACAGATCCCGTCTGCGTCCCGGGGTTTCTACTCTGAGCACCTCCCTCTAGCCCACCCGCACTGTCTGGTCAGTCAGGCTCCAGCCCCAGACCGCAGAGACCTCCCGCAGCCACGGATCTCTTCCTCGGACGTGAAGACCTCACCCACTATGTCGTCTACCCCTGCAGACCGGAAGTGAACTGGCGCGGTGGCCGCTGGGAAATACAGTCCTGATCAGAAAAGGCCTCAGAAGCCTTGAGCTCTGATCCACTCAGGTTGATCCCAGCATACTATGGGGGCTGACCCCTAAGGGAGCCGAGCCTACTGGATTCGTGGGAGTTCCAGCCCGCGGGGTGCACAGGTTTCTGCCTTGGGCGAGGATCCCCATCTGAGAGGAGCGTTTCCCTCTCGGAGCGTCAGTATAACTTGCTTTTTCTCTCCATGGAGAATGCAAATGAGCAGAACTTTTAAAGAAGAAAGAAGAATTTAAAGTAAAATTATGTCAAGATGTGGGTGCTTTAACTCCCAGCAATAGGCTTCCACTTCTCTGTGCTATTTGAAGGAGACTTAGGATAAATTTGAAAAGCTTGAACTAAAGAATTTGTTGGTTATATACTAGGAGAGGAAGTATGGTTCATATTGGAGATTTCAGAATCAAATATCCTGGATTCCTCGAGGCAATGTTCCTGTTACCTGGAGAGAAAAACGTGATTCAGGACGACATGGAAACGGATAAAAATACACAGAGAATTACTTGCTTTATCTTGAAGGATGAATAATTAACACTTTGTTAAAATAGTATAAACAAATGCAAAAAAGGGCTTGCTTTTCCTAGGAAGAGCCTGTTTCACTGTTATAGTCTAGCAACACTGAACTTTCAAAATCATTTTTCTAGTTTCCTATGCTACATAAGGAGGAAACATGGAATACTAAAGAGCAAAACGTCTTTTTATTCCAGAATTGTGACAGAAAACGAATAACAAGATAATCAACTCAACCATATCAAAAATCACATTAAATGTAAATGGTCTAAACACCTTAATTTAAAAAGACTGACAGACTGGATTTTTAAAAAGTCAGACCCAAATGTCTATCAATGATAGACTGGATTAAGAAAATGTGGCACATATACACCATGGAATACTATGCAGCTATAAAAAAGGATGAGTTCATGTCCTTTGTAGGGACATGGATAAAGCTGGAAACCATCATTCTGAGCACACTATTGCAAGGACAAAAAGCCAAACACCACATGTTCTCACTCATAGGTGGGAATTGAACAATGAGAGCACTTGGACACAGGGTGGGGAACATAAGACACTGGGGCCTGTTGTGGGGTCAGGGGAGCAGGGAGGGATAGCATTAGGAGATATACCTAATGTAAGTGATGAGTTAATGGGTGCAGCACACCAACATGGCACATGTATACATATGTAACTACCTGCATGTTGTGCACATGTACCCTAGAACGTAAAAGTATAATAAAAAATAAATAAATAAATAAATAAAAAGTCAGACCCAAATGTGTGCTACCTACAAGTAATATGTTAAATGAGAAGCACTAAAAGGTTAAGCGTAAAAGGATGGAAAAATATACACCATCCTAACACTAGTCAAAAAAGTTGGAGTGGCTTTATTAAAAACAAAGTAGACTCCAGGACAAAGACTATTACCAGGGATAAAGAAGGGTACATCATAATAATGATAAAGCAGACAGCTCATTGAGTAGAAAAAACACACATAAATTTTGCTCCTAAAAGCAAAGCTTCTAAGTATGGGAAGAAAAATCCGTTAGATTAAAAAGGAGACAGATATACAATTATAGTCAGATATTTCAATATATCTATCTTGGTAACTGATAGAACAAACACAGAAAAGCAACAGGGTATAGCAGATTTGAGCTACATATCAACTTACTTGATCGCATTTATATTTGTGGAACACTCTCCTCAATGACAGTAAAATTCATTTATGTGGACAGGGGATACTTAACCAGTATAGGTCATGTTCTGGGCCATAAAACAAGTCTCAATAAATGTAAGAGGATTCAAGTCATACAAAGCATGTTGACAAAAATTGAATTAAATTAGAAATCAATAACTGCTGAGTATATATTGTCCAAAGTAGTACAAATTTGAAAAGGTATGAATACTAAGGTAATTGAAACTATGTAATGTTTGAAAAATTCCTGTATTAATTATAATATTCTGTTATATCCTAAGGGTAAAACAATAACATACATATGTTAAAGCAAAATACCAATTTTGTAGTAAGCAAAAAAAAATTTTTAAGCTATTTATGTTAACTAAACATTAGAATAAAGAGAATAATTATATTTAAGTATATTCTGATACTTTAATCAATTTCCTAATCAATATCACCATTCTTTTTAAGTATTTTCTTTCAATGTGGTCTATTATTTTTAAATTTTGATAAAATTTTATGCAATCTTCAATGTTGGACTTTATGTTTAGTAAACTCAAAATTATAGCTACCTTCAAATGACTCTTCCCTGAACACCATACTTTTAAGTTGAGATATATACTCTGCATATACTAAGGTAACCAGAAGTCTCAGAATATATCCAATGAAATGGAAGATATCCTCACAAGTATTGTGAATATTGAATATGGAAAAATTAGATTGTAGTTAATATTCTAGCAATTAATGTATCTTGCCTTCAAGGTACATCTCTATTTTTGCCACCTTGTCTAAGAAGGGTACATTTCTTTGAGAATTATCTTTACAAGGCAAACATAAAGGTTCTATTTATGATTCCTTTGAATGTTAAGCCAAATTTAGATGCTGCAGTAACATAAGGCTTCTCAACTGCACTCCATTCTCACACAAATTGCAAATTGATCCAGTTAAAAATTGGAGCATCACCAAAAGACTATTCCCATAGCTGAAGAAATTCCTAAGTAAAATGGAAGAATTTCAAAATTAAATCCTGTATGCCATCTGATATTTCATGACTTAATTCATTCAGTTTCTCGCTTAATTTGTAGGACTAAATCCCATTGTCTTCATGTTGGCAAGTTCTGATAACTGAAATTCAGTTGAATTTCTATGTTGAATAGGAGTGTTAAGAAAAGGCATATTTGTCTTGTGCCAAATCAATGCAATCTTAAACAACCAAAAGATTAAAGAACAAATACAAAAATTTAGAAAATATTTTCAATAAATACAAATAAAAACACGTTACCAAAGTTTATGATATGCTTACTACTAAGAGAAAAATTTATAGCTCTACATGCCTATATGAAAGAAGAAAGATGTCAAATCAATAACACAACTGTACAACTTTAGGAATTAGAACACAAAAAATAAGAAAACTAGTACCTTGAGCAGGGGGGAAAACATAGCTCTTAGTAACAGCATGGGAAGTTTCCTAGTTACACGAAGCAATTCAGACACATCAAGAAAAGCCAAGAGTACAGAATCAATTTATACTGGAAGAAAATATAGCTTTTCTTGACCTGCAAGATAAACATTTCAGCAATGGGCCATAACAGTAGAATTAAAACCGGGAGGGGGGAAATTTACGGGAATTGAAAAAAAGAAAGGTGGAACGAGAAAGTTATCACCTCAGCCAAGCAAAAATAATATACCATTTCAAGGGGAGAAAGAACAGAAGGCTCACATCACATGCAATGATGTACTGCGAAGAATGATCTTCTGATAAATCTGAGAAGTTCCAAAGAGAAAAAAATTTACCTTGAGAATAAAATCGCATTCTGAATGAAAAAGATAGCATTTCGAACCTGAAACTAGGGAGGTTGATTATATCTCAGGAAGAAATAGAAAGAATATAGAAAGATGGTTATTAAATAGATTTCAGAATTAAAAACCAGAACCTCTTGTAATTCTATAAAGAGCAAATCAATACTTTAAGAAAACCTTATTCTAACATAGAGTACTAAAGTTTTTTAATTTTGCATTAGCGCTTTTTTTTTTTTTTTTTTTTTTTTTTTTTTTTTTTTTTTTTTTTTTTTTTTTTGACAGAGTCTTGCTCTGTCATCCAAGCTGGAGTGCAGTGGTGCCATCTCAGTTCACTGCAATCTCCACCCCCTGGGTTCAAGCAATTTTCCTGCCTCAGCCTCCTGAGTAGCTGGGACTACAGGCGCCCACTACCATGCCCAGCTAATGTTTGTAGTTTTACTAGAGGCAGGTTTCGCAATGTTGGCCAGGCTGGTCTCGAACTCCTGACCTCAAGTGATCCTCCCAAAGTGCTGGGATTACAGGCATGAGCCACCATGCCCAGCCAGCATTTTTAATATCTGTATTAGTTCATTTCCACACTGCTATAAAGAACTACCTGGGACTGGGTAATTTATTTTTTTAAAAAAATGTTCAATTGACTTACAGTTCTGCATAACCGGGGAGGTGTCAGGAAACTTACAATCATGGCAGAAGGTGAAGCAGAAGCAAGGCATGTCTTACATGGCTGCAGGAGAGAGACAGAGAGAGAGAGAGAGAGAAAGAGAGAGACTGAGACAGAGAGAGAGAAAGTGCCACAATTTTAAACCATCAGATCATGTGAGAACTCACTATCATGAGAACAGCATGGGGGAAACCCACCCCCATGAACCAGGTCCCTCCTTCAACATGTGGGGACAACAATTCAAGATGAGATTTGGGTGGGGACACAGAGCCAAACTGTATCAATATCAAAGTTCAATCTTTAGAAAGACTAAATTACAGCCAACTTGATCACACACAAAATTCTTTTTTTTTTTTTTTTCTATTGAGACAGAGTCTTACTCTGTTGCCCAGGCTGGAGGTCAGTGGCATGCTCTTGGTTCACTGAAACCTTTGCCTCCTGGGTTCCAGCGATTCTCCTGAATCAGGCCCCCGAGTAGCTGGAATTACAGACATTCACCACCACAACCAGCTAATTTTTGTATTTTTTTAGTAGAGACAGGGTTTCGTCATGTTGGCCAGGCTGATCTCGAACTCCTGACCTCAGGTGATCTGCCCGCCTCGGCCTCCCAAAGTGCTGGGATTATAGGCGTGAGCCACCATGCCGAGCCAAATACGTTTTCTTTTCATGAACTTTATCACAATTTATTTACCTATTGACAACATGCTTGGACTTTCTGCTTTGTCCTATACTTCCTTTTTCTTAAGTAACCAGTCATTTCACTTTAGGACAAAAATTTACCATGAAAGATTCTTTCTTACACAAAATTATTCTTTTATTTTTTAACCTCCCTTACCAAAAATACATCTTCATATTCCTAACTTTTCTCACATTTCTCTTTCCTACTTATGGGTTCCTTTGTATCTTGTTTGATCTGAGAGCCTAAGCTTTATAAACATTTATCTATTCCTTTTTCTTTTAGATTATTAATTTTTCAAATAAGTGTTTTATCATCATACACAATTGTTAGACAACTCTAAATTTATTTATTTATTTATTTATTTATTTATTTATTTATTTTTGAGACAGTCCCACTCTGTCACTCAGGCTTGAGTGCAGTGATGCAGTCTCCACTCACTGCAAACTCTGCCTCCTGAGTTCAAGTGAAGCTTGAAGCTTGTGCCTCAGCCTCCCAAGTACCTGGGATTACAGGCATGTGCCACCACACTGGCTAATTTTTGTATTTTTGGTAGAGACAGTGTTTTGTCATGTTGGCCAGGGTGGTCTCAAACTCCTGGCCTCAAGCAATCTGCCCACCTCGGCCTCCCAAAGTGCTAAGATTACAGGCATGAGCCATTGCGCCCAGCCTAAATTTGTATTTCTAAAAGGTGTCTAGGTTGTTGGTTACCACGGAGTTGTAATTTTAAAGCTATTAATTCGAAAGCCCTTTAAAACTTCTTCTTTTTAAAATCTTGATTGAAATGCCATAAGGAGTGAGTTTTATCTCAACACCAGCAGAAAAGTCAGCAGATTCCAAGTAGGCAGAGAAAAAATTAGAGAGATAGAGGACTTAGAAGACTCTACATGTTAACTCTATAGTTCAGGTTTTGTTTTTTGAATGATGACCCTCTGAGCTCTGAATTTTCCTTGGTGTAATTTGCCCATCAGTGTAAAAATGTGCACAAGAGCAGGCCATAATATGTGCCAACTGGGGTCCCAGAAAATCTGGCATGCCTTAGTAATGTTTGAGAATGCCATTTTGTTTCTTATTCATCTCCTGGGAGCAAAGAAAATCTTCTAAGTCCTGTAAGGGAATTCAGAAGTTTTTCTAAATTATTATTATTTTTTATTTTGTTACGTTTTTTGAGATGTAGTCTTGCTCTGTTGCCCAGGCTGGAGTGCAATGGCGCAATGTCAGCTCACTGCAACCTCTCCCTCCTGGGTTCAACTGATTCTCCAGCCTCAGCCTCCCAAGTAGTTGGGATTACAGGCTTGTGCCACCGTGACCATCTAATTTTTGTGTTTTTAGTAGAGACAGGGTTTCACCATGTTGCCCAGGCTAGTCCGAACTCCTGACCTCAGGTGATCCACCCACCTCGGCTTCCTAGTGCTGGAATTATAGGCCTGAGACACCGCAACTCCCGACCTCAGGTGACCCGCCCACCTGGGCCTCCCAAAGTGCAAGGCATTACACCATGCCCAGTCACCATTTCCTTTTGCTGGTGAACTTTTTCGGGTCCTGTTTCAAACACCATGTATGCCAACCTATGTAACAAACAGAAAGAGGCTCGCTGTGTCACCCAGGCTGAAGTGCAGTGGCGCAATCTTGGCTCACTGCAATCTCTGCCTCCCGGGTTCAAGCGATTCTCCCACCCCAGCCTCCCGAGTATCTGGGACTGCAGGCACCCACCACCACACCCAGCTAATCTTTGTATTTTTAGTAGAGATGAGGTTTCGCCATGTTGGCCAGGCTGGTCTCAAACTCCTGACCTCAAGTGATCCGCCCGCCTTGGCCTCCCAAAGTGCTGGGATTACAGGCGTGAGTCACCATGCCCGGCAAGAATAATTTAATGAAGAGAGTATTTACAGAAATGTATGGACAGGCCTAAGGGAAACCAACAAGGGATAGCAAACTATTTGAAGCTAGCAACACCGATAGCCATTGCCCCTCCTCCTAGACCAGAAGGAGTTGAGGAGAAAATGGTTACCAAAGCCCAGGATACAGCAAGACCCAAGACAGCCTGGCAGAGAGGGGCTGGAGGAATGAATGCTCTGACATTTTTGCATCTACCCTCTCATCCTCTGCTGGAGCCTCCCATTCACTGACCTCATCCGAAGCCAACAGGTGAGTCCACTGATGTAATCTACACAGGCCAGCCTCCTGGGCACACAATAGAGTGGAGAAACGTAAAGGGTGGACCTAGGAGGGAAAATGAAAAACAGCTGGCAGAGATCAATCTGTTTGCTCCTCACTTGATCTTTAAAATGAGGGATTCCAGCCAACCCAGGTTTTGGACCAAAGAGCTAAAGACACGGAGGGAAAGGATGGAGAATGCGCTCTTTGTTGGCACAGCTGCAGTAATTGTACTTGATCTTTGTCCAGATGAAAACAAAAAAATCTACTGTCAATTCAGCCATATTTCCATCAGAGGTCTTCATAAAAGGCCACAGAAATACGTTAAAGAAATAATTAGTAGCGGGATGTGGTGGCACGCACCTGTAATCCCCAGCTATGTAAAAGGCAGGAGGATCACTTGAGCCCAGGAGTTCAAGACCAGCCTGAGCAACATAGCAAGACCTGGTCTCAAAATAAATAAATAAATAAATAATTTATTTTTAAAAATAAGCAATTAGTAAATATAAAACATAGCTGCTATAGTCACCACTTCTATAACTAGTCCTGAGGCCAGGGTGCTGAATACATAATTAATTGATTGATTAGAAATGCAAGAGGCTATTCTGTCATTAATTATAATTGCACGCATGCAGGTGCCCTGGATGTTTCCTGTGAAAGATTTTATCATCTTAATTATAGATCTTCCAAAAGAGACAACCTTAAATAAAATGTATAGATATGTCTCTCTTTTGCATAGGGGTTGAGGGTTACTTAGCACATGGACTCCTTTTTGTGTTTAGAGAATTCACTATTTTATTTTATTTCATTTTATTTTTGAGACAGAGTCTCACTCTGTTACCCAGGCTGGACTGCAAGGGCGTGATCTCAGCTCACTGAAACCTCCACCTCCCGGCTTTAAGCGAGTCTGCTGCCTCAGCCTCCTGAGTAGCTAGGACTATAGGCGCACACCACAACTGGCTAATTTTGTATTTTTAGTAGAGACGAGGTTTCACCATGTTGGCCAGGCTGGTCTCGAACTCCTGACCTCGGGTGATCCACCTGCCTCGGCCTCCCAAAGTGCTGGAATTACAGGCTTGAGCCACCACACCTGGCTCCTCATCAGACCTTTTCATTGTCATGTTTTGAACATTGTTCTGGGGAGTTTAGACTCCCAACGGTTGTTAAGGAACTCTTTTTAAAAAAAATAAACTCTTTGTATTTTTTAATCAGCCTGATTCAGCTTCTGTTGTGTGTCTGTTACAAGGAAGTAAGTGAATTTACAACATCTTGTCCAATTAAATGGGATTTAAAGCAGGCACTTAGAAGCTGCCTAAAGAGGGGTGATTACCTTAGAATTAACAGGCTATGTTATGTTCTATGTCAGGGACCATGTTAGGAAAGATTATGAAGATTAAGTAAAGAAGACCCAGAGCTTTGCTCAGATTAATTAAATTCCCAAGCTGTAAAGTAATTACTCCAAGACCCATGGTCAAAAGAAATGGATTATGATCCCTGATACAGGGGGAAAAGAACCTATAAAATCCAGAATAAGGAAGAGATAAGCGACCAATAAGATACCATCCGGATCATTAAACCATTTGGAATTAAGAAAATGTTTACTGCAGTACTGGTTCTCATTCCTACAGAAAAAGAAATGAAAGATAGAAAAACCCATATTGGTTTTTGTTTGGTTTGGTTTGGTTTGGTTTTTTTGTTTGTTTGTTTTTGTTTTATCAGAGAGGTTTGGAGGATTTAGCATTTTAACCTGGTCTTTAACAGTCCAATGTTTCTCTACCATGACGGGCAGGATTTGCGTGGCTGGGACATTAATCAGAAAAATAAAGAGAAGTGATCTCACCATGAACTCTCACACACACGTGGCAGATGTGGTTGGTTCTGGATCTTGAATATGGCACCATTATAACATAGAAAAGGCAAAGCACCATAGGACTGTAACTTGCAAAAATTTTCCTGTAAAGGTTGCTCCCCCAGGGCCAAAAGTTGGAACTTTAAAATTATCTGTGGACCCAATCCCCTTTCTGAAGGTGAGTTGATGTGCCCCTGTGCAATCGTATTTGTCTATTACATTTTCCATCAGATAGTACTTTAGACACCAAGCTTTCTTTTTTGAGTGGCTGAGTAAATTTATAGTCTTAGCACTCTATAACAAAGGGTAAGCACAGCAATGAAATATCACTGAGGAATTTATTGATCCTTTATTGAGATATGGTGACATGATTGCAGGACAGAAAAGAATGGATTCTTGCTTCTATTGTATTCTAGACATTGGAAGGGGAAGTTGAAACCCACTTCCCCATGTATTAGCTACATTTGGAGAGTGTCAAAAATAGTAATGGCACAGCCTTTTAGAGCTGTTATGAAGAATATCACTTAGGGCACAAAGAACAGGAAAAAAAAAAAAAAAGAGGCCGGGAGTGGTGACTCACGCCTGTAATCCCAACACTTTGGGAGGCCGAGGCAGGTGGATCACCTGAGGTCGGGAGTTCAAGACCTGCCTGACCAACATAGAGAAACCCCGTCTCTACTAAAAATACAAAATTAGCCAGGTGTGGGTGACACATGCCTGTAATCCCAGCTACTTAGGAGGCAGGAGAATCATTTGAACCCAGAAGGTGGAGGTTGCAGTGAGCCAAGATTGCGCCATTGCACTCCAGCCTATGCAACAAGAGCAAAACTCCATCTCAAAAAAATAATTAATAAATAAGAAGAAAAAGAAAGTAAATTACCCCCATTCTCATCCTTTTATATGTTAATTAATTATGTAAAACAATAAGTGAAAGTTTTCTGACCCTGACCCCTAGAGGTCACCACTTGTATTAGTTAGTCCAGCAGCCATAACAAAATACCAGACTAGGTGGCTTAAAAAAAACAGATCTTTGTTTTCTCGCAGTTCTGGAGGCTAGAAGTCCAAGATCAAGATATCAGCAGGTTTGGTTTCTTCTGCGGCCTTTCCTTGACTTGCATATGGCCACCTTTTCACCGTGTCCTCACTTTGTCTTTTCTCTGAACTAACACACCCTGGGTGGCTTTTTCTCTTCGTATGAAGGCATCACTAATATTGAACTAGGGCCCCACCCTTATGACCTCACTTGACCTTAATTACTTCTTTTTTTTTTTTGAGACAGAGTCTTGCTCTGTTGCCCAGGCTGGAGTATCGCCTGAGTAGCTGAGATTACAGGCGTGTGCCACCATGCCTGGCTACTTTTTTTGTATTTTTAGTAGAAACGGGGTTCACCATGTTGGCCAGGCTGGTCTTGAACTCCTGACCTCAAGCGATCCACCTGCCGTGGTCTCCCAGAGTACTGGGATTACAGACATGAGCCACCATGCTCGACCCTTAATTACATCTTTAAAGGCCCAATCTCCAAATACATTACATTGTGGGTTAGGCTTCAATATAGAAATTTGGGGGGAACACTTCAGTTATAGCACTCCATCCTATGGGTCCCCCAAATTCATATACTTCTCACATGCAAAATACATTCACCCTCATCCCAACACCTTCAAAAGTCTCAACCCATTCCAGCATCAATTCTAAGTCCAAAGTTTCATCTAAATCTCATCCAAGTCAGGTATGGGTGAGACTCAAGGTATGGCTCATCTGTGGCAAAATTCCTCTGAAACCTGTGAACCCAGGAAACCAGACACGTCACATGCTTCCAAAATACAATAGTAGAACAGTCATAGGATAGACATTCCAATTCCAAAAGGGAGAAATTGGAAAGAAGAAAGAAGCAATAGGTCCCAACTACATCCAAAATCTAGCAAGGTAAATTCCACTGGATCTTAAAGCTCAAGAATAATCCTTTTGGCAGACATGGTGACTCACACCTGTAATCCCAAACTTTGGGAGGCCAAGGTGGGTGGATCACTTGAAGTCAGGAGTTCGAGACCACCCTGGCCAACATGGTGAAACCCCGCCTCCACCAAAAATCCAAAAAAAATAATTAGCCAGGAGTAATGTCTGTAATCCCATCTATTCAGGAGGCTGAAGCAGGAGAATCACTTGAAACTGGGAGGCAGAGATTGCAGTGAGCTGAGATCGCGCCAAAGCACTCCAGCCTGGGCTACAGAGTGAGACTCTATTTCATAAAATAAAAAAAGAATAATCCTTTGTCTTGATGCTTTGAACTCTGAGCCCACTGGGGCAGCAGCCTCACCCCCACAGTCTTGAATGGAGGCCCCATTCCCATGACCCTGTGGGTCCACTTCCAAGGCTCTGGGTAGAGGCAGCCTAGCCCACTGAAACCAAGGAAGATATAGCCCCACCCCTTGAAATCCAGAAGGAGACAACCATCCCTTATTTTGTCCCACCTCTGGCCCTTTAGTTGAAGCTGGCAGCATGTCTTCTGGTAAAATCTCATCTCTATTTCTGGTTTCTGTCAAGATGGCTGATTAAAGCCATGAGTTGTACCCACGTTCTTCTCATCACATGATTTTCCAGGCAGACCCCTGGTACTCTCTCAGAACATGCTTTTTCATTTTTTATAATATGCATAGGCTAAGAATATTCCAAATCTTCAAGTTCTGATTTATTTATTTATTTATTTATTTTTAATTATTATTTTTTTTTTGAGATGGAGTCTCGCTCTGTCGCCCAGGCTGGAGTGCAGTGGCCGGATCTCAGCTCACTGCAAGCTCCGCCTCCCGGGTTTACGCCATTCTCCTGCCTCAGCCTCCCGAGTAGCTGGGAGTACAGGCACCCGCCACCTCGCCTGGCTAGTTTTTTTGTATTTTTTTGTAGAGACGGGGTTTCACCGTGTTAGCCAGGATGGTCTCGATCTCCTGACCTCGTGATCCGCCGGTCTCAGCCTCCCAAAGTGCTGGGATTACAGGCTTGAGCCACCGCGCCCGGCCAGTTCCGATTTATTTTTCTAAAAAATCCCTTCCATTGATCCCTCTCATCTTGCATTTTACTATAAGCAGCAAGGAGAAATCAGGTAGGCATTCAAAACTTGGCTCTGAAATCTCCTCAGCTTGGCCGGGCACGAGGACTCACCTCTGTGATCCCAGCACCTTGGGAGGCCGAGACAGGTGGATCGTTTGAAGGCAGGAGTTCAAGACCATCCTGGCCAACATAGTGAAACCCTGGCTCTACCAAAAAATACAAAAATTAGCCAGGCATGGTGGTGCATGCCTGTAGTCCCAGCTACTTTGGAGGCTGAGTACAAGAATCACTTGAACCCAGGAGGTGGAGGTTGCAGTGAGCTGAGATCCCGCCACTGCACTCCAGCCTGGATGACAGAGTGAGACTCCATATCAAAAAAAAAAAAGGAAAGGAAAGAAGGAAATCACCTGAGGTAAATATTTGAGTCCATCACTTGCAATTTCTACTTTTCACAAAACACTGGAACACAATTCAGCCAAGTTCTTTGCCACTTTATATATTACAAAGATGGCCTTTCCTCCAGTTTCCAATAACATGTTCCTCATTTCCATCTGAGATCTCACCAGAATCAGCTTTAATATCCATATTCCTACCAAGAATCTCTCCAAGGAAGTCTAGCGTTTTTCTAGTATACACCTCAAAACTCTCCCATTCTCCACCCATAACCCAGTTCCAAAGCCACTTCCACATTTTTAAGTATGTGTTCCACAAAACTCCACTTCTGGCACCAAAATCTGTGTTAGTCTGTTGGGGCTGCCATTTAAAAATACCATAGATGGGGTGAGGTGACTTAAACACCAGAAATTTTTTTTTTTCTCACAACTCTGGAGGCTGGAAGTCCAAAACCAAGGTGCTGGGAGGTTGGGTTTCCCCTGAGGCCCTCTGCTTGGTTTGCAAATGATTGGCTTCTTGATGTGTCTTCCTGTGGCCTTTCCTTTGTGCATACACATCCCTGGTATCTCTCTTTCTTCTTATAAGGCTGTTAATCCTATTGTATTAGAGCCCCAACCCTGTGACATCACTTAACTTTAATTACCACTTTAAAGGGTCTAACTCCGTATATGGTCATATTGGGTACAGAGTTTCAGGGTACAGAGTTTCCTGTTGGGGTGACAAAAAAGCTATAGAATAAGATAGTGGCAATAGTTGCACAACATTGTGAATGTACTTAATGCCAGTGAAGTGTACACTTTAGAGTTGTTAAATTGGTAAAGTACACGCTCCACACTTTTAAAACAACCAGATCTCATGATAAATCACTCACTATCACAAGAGAGGAGATGGTCCAAACCATTCGTGAGAATTCCATCCCACCAGGCCCCATCTCCAACACTGGGAATTACAACTCGACATGAGATTGAGATTAAGGGTTCAACAAGGGAATTGGAGAGAAAACAATTTAACTAGCAACACCACTGCTTACAATTTGGGACTTGTTTACATATCTTTTTTTTTCTTTTTCTTTTTCTGAGATGGAGTCTTGCTCTGTCACCCAGGCTGGAGTGCAATGGCACAATCTCGGCTCACTGCAACCTCCACCTCCCGGGTTCAAGCAATTCTCCTGCCTCAGCCTCGCAAGTAGCTGGGATTATAGGTGTGTGGCACCACACCCGGCTAATTTTTGCATTTTTAGTAGAGATGAGGTTTTCACCATGTCGGCCAGGCTGGTCTCAAACTCATGACCTCTGGTGATCCATCCACCTCAGCCTCCCAAAGTGCTGCGATTACAGGCATGAGCCACTGTGCCCGGCCTACATATCTGTTTCTACCCACTTGTATTAGTACGTTCTTGCATTGCTGTAAAGAAATACCTGAGACTGGGTAACTTCTAAAGAAAAGAGTTTTAATTGGCTCACAGTTCCACAGGCTGTACAGGAAGCATGGAGGCATCTGCCTGGCTTCTGGGGAGGCCTCAGGAAACTTACAGTCATGGCAGAAGATGAACAGGGAGCCAGACATATTACGTGATGGAGCAGAAGCAAGAGACAGAGAGTGGGGAGATGCTAGACAGTTTTAAAACAACAAGATTTCATGGTAAGTCACTCACTCACTATCATGAGAGAGGGGATGGTGCTAAACCATTCATGAGAACTCCTCCCCCATGACCTAATCACCTCCCATTAGGCCACGCCTCCAACATTGTGGATTACGATGCAACATGAGATTTGGGCGTGGACACAGATCCAAACCACATGACCACCTATAGTCAATCTCTAAGTATTACATATAGACAGCTATACACATATATGTTAACAAAAATCAGTCATGACATATACATTGATTTACAAACTAGTTTGACTTTATCTGGAACAGACATGCCTAATGTAGAGTCAGATAGCAGATTAGTAATTGCCAGGGGCTGGGAGAGGTTGGATGGGGACTGACCGCTTAATGGATACAGTTTCCTCTTGGGGGATGAAAAAGTTAGAAAATAAGACAGTGGTGATGGTTGCACAACATTGTGAATGTGTTTAATGCCAGTGAAGTGTACACTTTAGAGTTGTTAAATTCATAAAGTTTTATGTAATTATTAAGTTCTCACAATTCTCCACAAAAAGAAGGGGAAAATCCACAATGTCATACCATTTCATACCCAGCAGACTGTCGAAAATGTAAGCCTCTTAATATCAGGTTTTAATCCATAGAATAAAATAAATATCCAAACTTCTCGGCCAGGTGCAGTGGCTCACACCTGTAATCCCAGCACTTTGGGAGGCCAAAGTGGGTGGATCACTTGAGGTCAGGAGTTTGAGACCTACCTGGCCAACATGGTGAAATCCCGTCTCTACTAAAGAAAAAAAAAAAAAAAATTAGCCAGGTGTGGTGGCATGCACCTGTAATCCCAGCTACTCGGGAGGCTGAGGCATGAGAATCGCTTGAACCCAGGAGGCAGAGGTTGCAGTGAGCAGAGATCACACCACTGCACTCCAGCCTGGGTGACAGAGCGAGACTCCATCTAAAAATAAATAAATAAATAAATAAATAAATAAATAAATAAATAAATAAA
>NC_045454.1:17410407-17449813 GCF_002776525.5 Piliocolobus tephrosceles | reverse complement strand
AAATAAATAAATAAATAAATAAATAAATAAATAAATAAATAAATAAATCACACTTCTGCATGGATAGAAATAAATAAATAAATACATGGAGAGAAGGAATGGTTCTATCTTTCAGTAGATTTACAATTTATAAATGTAAAAGGAGAAAGGAACATGAAAAATTACCATTAGGCAAATGCCACAGCAATAACTGTTGCAGACAAGATCCACCAATGGATGCTAAAATTTGTGGGCAAAAGTTTGAGAAGGAAAAAGACTTGTATAGTCTCAAAGGATCTCCTTCAAGATAGTTTTTAATTACCAAGGGAAAGATAGTAACTTTACAGTGGAGATGTGCAGCATACAGCAACTTAAGTGGTCAAGGTCAGCATCACCAGCAATAAGATACACTGACATCAGGTGCCTCCTGATATCATGCACTGAGAAGGACACAACATCATTTCTGTGGTGTTCTTGGCAAAAATGCGTAACTTTATTCCAATCATGAGAAAACATCAGACAAGCCCAAATTGAGGAATATTCTGTAAACTAACTGATCAGTACCATTCAAAAGTGTCAAAGTCAGCTGGGCATGGTGGCTCACATCTATAATCCCAAAGCTTTGAGAGGTTGAGGCAGGAGGATTGCTTGAGGCCAATAATTCAAGATCAGCATGGGCAACACAGTGAGACCCCCATCCTGACAAAAAAAATTAGCCAGGCATCATGGCATGTGACTGTAGTCCTATCTACTTGAGAGGCTGAGGCAGGAGGATCCCTTGAGCCCAGGAGTTGAAGGTTGCAGTGAGCTATGATCACACCACTGTACTGAAGCCTGGGCGACAGAAAGAGACCCTGCCTCTTAAAAAAGCAAAGTGTCGAAGTCATGAAAGACAAGCAAATACAGAGGAAATGTTCCCGTCTAGAAGAGACACAACAACTAAACGCAATATGGGAGCCTGGAACAGGAAAAAAAAAAAAAAGGGACATCAGTAGAAAAAGTGTTAACATTCAAATAAGATTGGTAGTTTAGTTGATACTATGGTACCAATGTTAATTTCCTAGTTTTGATCATTGTGCTATGCTAATAATAATAGGGGGAGCAGGATGGGAGATACGCAGGACCTCTCTGTACTATCTGCACATTTCTGCAAGTCTAAAATTATCTAGCATTACAGCTTCCACCTCACTCTCTGCGTCAACTCGCTCACCGTCTGGCCCTCCCCACAGTCTGCATGACGTGGCCTAGCTTCCCCCAGAGCAAGTAGACCCAGAGGAGTGTGTGAGCCCCTTAGAAGGGCATTCTCCCATCCCTTTAAACCCTTCTGATGACTGGACCCCAGGCCAGTGTCTTTGAACCAGAACCATGTGGATCAGCCACTCTCAAATACCTGACTCACAAAAAGTGTGTGAGACAATAAATATTTACTACTTTGACCTCCCAGATTTTCTTTTTGAAATTCAGAAAATAGTTGTTGCACATACTGACAACTAGATGGCACCAGAATTCCAAGGATAGAAGCTGGCTGCCAGCATCATGAACTCAATTGCCTCTGAGTTTGTTTACAAATTTATCGCAATTCCAATACAGATATCATCAAAGTTTTTTGTTTTTGTTTTGCCCCAGAGCTAGAAAGAAGCAGTAGCAGCCGTAGCTGCCATCAACAACTTAGGCAGTAGCTCTACCAAATACTTAAAACAATAGAAGTGGCCAGGCGTGGTGGCTCATGCCTATAATAATCCCAGCGCTTTGGGAGGCCAAGGCAAGTGGATAACCTGAGGTCAGGAGTTCGAGACCATCCTGGCCAACATGGTGAAACCCCATCTCTACTGAAAATACAAAAATTAACTGGGCATGGTGGTGGGCGCCTGTAATCGCAGCTACTCGAGAGGCTGAGGCAGGAGAATCACTTGAACCCAGGAGGTGGAGGTTGCAGTGAGCCGAGTTCACGCCATTGCACTCCAGCCTGGGTGACAAGAACAAAACTTCGTATCAAAAAAATAAAAAATAATAAAAATAATAAAATAAAAATAAAACAATATGTGTCCTTGCCATGATTGGGGCTAAAAACAATGTAAATTAGAACAATATTTAAAAATGTGTTACTGATGCATAAATAAGCAGACAGATCAAGATAAGGTTAGAAAATCCAAAGACAGAAGCAATTGCTTATGGAGATTTACATGATAATATAAGAAGGGACTTTAGAAAAGGTTTTAATTTAGTAGTGTTGGAGCAACTGGATGACCACGTGAAAACAAAGAAGCTTGAATGCATTTCCCACCCCATACACCAGATTAAATCCTAAGCATATCAAAGATCTAAATGAAAAAAACACAACCTCACAGATAATAAAACACTGGTGAGTTCCCTCATGACCTGGGAGGCTATAAATTTTCCAAACTATTACTCAAGATCCAAAAGCCATAAAAAAGAATTTTGTTAAATGAGCAAACAAAAATACAAACCTTTTGCGTGGCCACAAAATAAGCCATACACAACCAAAAACTACGGATGACAAAATAAGAAAAATATTTACCACTTATATCACAGAAAACAAAGAGTTAAAATCCCTAAAATATAAAGTGTCTAAAATTAAGGGGGGGGGGGGACAAGAAACCTATTGGAAGTGGGCAAGATACATAAACAGAGAGTTCACGTTAAAAAATGCAAATGTCACCTAAATTTATAAAAATAGCCAGACACAGTGGCTTATCCCTGTAATCCCAGTACTTTCGAAGGGAAGGTTGGGGGGGATTGATGGATCCCAGGAGTTTAAGACCAGCCTGGGTAAGATGACAAGACCTGGTCTCTACATAAAATAAAATAAAATAAATTAGCTGAGTGTGGTGGCACACACCTGTGATCCCAGCTACTCGGAATGCTGAGGTGAAAGGATGGGAGGACTGCTGGAGCCCAGGAGTTCAAGGCTGCAGTGAGCTATGATTGCCCCACTGCACTCCAGCCTGTGTGACCGAGTAAAACCCTGTCTTCAAAAAATAAAACATCACACCTGTAATCCCAGCATTTTGAGAGGCTGAGGCAAGCAGATCACCTGAGGTCCAGAGTTCAAGACCAGCCTGGCCAACACAGCAAAACCCTGTCTCTACAACAAATACAAAAATTAGCCAGGCATAGTGGCATGCACCTGTAATCCCAGCTACTCAGGAGGCTGAGGCAGGAGAATCGCTTGAACCCAGGAAGCAAAGGTGGCCGTGAGCCAGCCGAGATCACGCCACGCCACTCCAGCCTGGCTGGCAGAGCGAGCCCCCGTCTCAAAAAATAAAACATGAAATAAAGCTCAACCTCACTAATAATAAAAGAAACGCAATTAAAACTGCTCTGAGATCCTATTTCTCACCTAACAGATAAGCAAAAATCCAAATGTTGGACAGCACTCTGTTGGCAACGCTGTGGGGAAACAGGGACTCTTCCATTTTACTGATGGAATATAAAAAGATAAAACCTCCATGGAGAAGAATTTGGCAATATCTAGTGAATTTGCCCTCTGACTCAGCAATCCTACTTCTAGGAATTTGTCCCAAAGACACATAGACTGAAATAGGAAACTTCATATGAATGTGCCTCTTCACTGGAGCCCTGTGCATGATAGCAAAAAACTGAAACTACTGCAATGGCCATGAAGAGGGTGCTGCTTAGATCAACTGTGCTATATCCACAAACACAGAGCACTGTACAGCTGTAAATATGAATAAGATATATTAAGATTACATATATGTGTGATGTGTGTGTATGTACAAGCATGTACACACGTTTTCTTTGTTGTTGTTGTTGTTTGACTGTTTGTTTTGTTTTGTTTTGAGACAGAGTCTTGCTTTGTTGCCCAGACTGCAGTGCAATGGCACAATCTCAGCTCACTGCAACTTGCGCCTCCCAGGGTTCAAGTCATTCTCCTGCCTCAGCCTCCCTAGTAGCTGGGACTACAGGCAAGTACCACGACACCCAGCTAATTTTTGTATTTTTAGTAGAGATGGGGTTTCATCATTTTGACCAGGCTGGTCTCAAACTCCTGACCTCAAGTGATCCACCTGCCTCAGCCTCCCAAAATTGCTGGGATTACAGGCATGAGTCACTGCACCTGGCCCAAGGCTGCCATTTAAAATGGGTTGTAGGCTGGGTCCCGTGGATCATGCCTCTAATTCCAGCACTTTGGGAGGCTGAGGCAGGAGGATTGTTTGAGGCCAGGAGTTGAGACCAGCCTGGGCAACATAGCAACACCTCATCTCTATAAAAATAAATAAAATAAAATAAAATACATATGTTCATTGGTTTATATTTTCCAAGTAAATGGAATGTTGAAACATTTTTTTGCAATTGGGACTCAATCACCCCCAAAACAATGGTTTGGGTTTTTTGTTTTCTTGAGACGGAGTCTTGTTCTGTCACCCAGGATGGAGTGCAGTGGTATGATCATAGCTCACTGCAGCCTCCACTGCCTGGGCTCAAGCAATCCACCCACCACAGCCTCCAGAGTAGCTGGGACTACAGACGTGTGTGACCACGCCTGGCTAATTTTTTACTTTTTGTAGAGATGGGGTCTCATTATGTTGCCCAGGCCAAAACAATGTCTTAAAGTAACTTAAGATATATGAATTTGACATAAATCACTAATGGGGTATAGCCTACTGGGAAAAAAAAGCACCATAAGAAAATCTTATACTATATTTAGTCATCATATTACTAGTGATAATATTGATATTGATATTTTAAAATTTTACATATGCACATACATATTCAGATATGCATATATATTCACATATATAATGCACATACTTCAAAATGTATGTTAATGTCACTACAATTCAACATTCTCTTTTTTTTCTTTGAGAACTCAACATTCTCTGAATAAGAAAAAAGAGACATAATAATATTTTAGAAGTTGTAAAGGGCAAAACTAAACTATGGACATACATTTGGATAATTAATTACTATAAAGAAACACAGAGATGATTGCTATAAAAGTCAGGCTGGCCAGGCACGGTGGCTCACGCCTGTAATCCCAGCACTTTGGGAGGTCAAGGCGGGCGGATCACCTGAGGTCAGGAATTCAAGACCAACCTGGGCAACATGGCGAAACCACATCTCTAAAATTTTTTGTAAAAGTACAAAAAATTACCTGAGTGTGGTGGTGCACACCTGTAATCCTAGCTACTTGGGAGGATGAGGCTGGATTATTGGTTAAACCTGGACCCGGGAGGCGGAGGTGGCAGTGAGCCCGAGATTGCGCCACCTCACTCCAGCCTGGGTGACAGAGTGAGACTCTGTCTTTAAAAAAAAAAAAAAAAAAAAAAAAAGGCCGGGTGCGGTGGCTCAAGCCTGTTAGCCCAGCACTTTGGGAGGCCGAGACAGGCGGATCACGAGGTCAGGAGATCGAGACCATCCTGGCTAACACGGTGAAACCCCGTCTCTACTAAAAAAAAAAATACAAAAAACTAGCCGGGCGAGGTGGCGAGCGCCTGTAGTCCCAGCTACTCGGGAGGCTGAAGCAGGAGAATGGCGTAAACCCGGGAGGCGGAGCTTGCAGTGAGCCGAGATCCGGCCTCTGCACTCCAGCCTGGGCGACAGCAGACAGCGTGAGACTCCGTCTCAAAAAAAAAAAAAAAAAATGACAAGCTGAGGGTTAATTTTGGTAAAGAGAAGGGAGGGGCTGGGCCTGGGCGCCTGGGCTAGGGCACATGGAGAGGCTTATGAACAGCTGGCAAATTCTATTTCTTGATTTAGATGTGGTTACAAGTGGCTTGCCTTAAAATAACACAATTTGTATTTTCGCTGAATTTCAGGAACTCCTATTTTAAGAACTTCCTGTTTTTTTTTTTTAAACAAAGAAATGTAGTACTTTGTTTTTCAAAAGGAAGATTTTTATTATATGAATCAATACCTAACAAATTAGAAGCAAAGCCTCTTGTAGAGAAAAAGATCCACCAATAAGGAGATCTGCATTTCTTCGGGGGGGGGGGGGGGTCAACACCATCACAGAACCAAAAACAAAGGAATAATCGTCCAGATTTGGGAGGCTGGGGACTTTGCCTTTGTTTTCCTTATTTTAAATTAGGAGTGCTGGCTGATGAAATCAGGGCACCCTGAACCAGACATCTCGATCAGCCCTATTTTGGGCCTCTGTAATGTCAAATAATTTTGAATATATTTTTGCTTTTACAACCTTATGCTAGCTGTGAAACCACTTGAAATGCAGCATTTCCTGACAATTGCAAAGCTCCTCCATGGGAAACTCTCTTTCTTTCTAATGTGTTGAGAAATAGACTTAGGTCAAGAAGAAAAGCATTCTCTATGAAACACAAACGCTTTGGAAGTTTCTAAAGGTTCCCTAAAGGTTGTAATTCTCTCTCCACTTGCAAGATTTTTTTTTTTCTTTTTCCGAGATGGAGTCTTGCTCTGTCACCCAGGCTGGAGTGCGGCGGCTCAATCTTGGCTCACTGCAACCTCCACCTCCCAGGTTCAGGTTCAAGCAGTTATCCAGCCTCATCCTCCCAAGTAGCTGGGATTACAGGCACATGCCACCACACCTGGCTAATTTTTGTATTTTTGTATTTTCAGTAGAGATGGGGTTTCACCATGTTGGCCAGGCTGGTCTCAAACTCCTGACCTACTGATCCACCCACCTCAGCCTCCCAAAGTGCTGGGATTACAGGCGTGAGCCCACCCAGCCTGGTTTTTTTTTGTTTGTTTGTTTGTTTTTGTTTTTTTTTTTTTTGTTTTTAAGACAGGGTCTCATTCCGTCAGCCAGGCTGGAGTGCAGTGGTGTGATCTGGGCTCACTGCAACCTTGAACTCGTGAGCTCAAGTGATCCTCCTGCCTTGGCCTCCCAAGGTGATGGGATTACAGGTACTGGGTGTAATCCCACCTACACCTGGCTTCACTTACAAGATTATAGTGAGATCAAATGTGGAGAACTTCTGATCTAGATTCAAATGGTCTAGATTTATATTCTGGCTCCCTCACTTACTAGCTGTGTGATCATAATCAAATCACTTAGCCTCTCTGATTCTATGACCACACACATAAAACTGACACATGACAATGCCTACCTCATAGAGGTTGTCATGAGAATAAACTGTCTTAACAGAAGTAAGACACTTAGAATAGGGCAAAGCTACCTTGAGCTTTACTAGGCCAAGGGACCAGAGAAGCTCAGATCCAAGCCCTCCATGCTGAGTGGACATGCTGCAAAATCCACACATGGAAGAAGTTGAGCAGCACCTCTGAATCAGTTTCCTGTGGCTGCTGTCACAGACTCCCACAAACCCCATGGCTTAAAACAACACAGATTGGCTGGGCGAGGTGGTTTGTGCCTGTAATCCCAGCACTTTGGGAGGCTGAGGTGGGCAGATCACTTGAGCCCAGGAATTTGAGATTTAAGAAAGAATGAAAGAGAGAGAGAGAAAGGAAGGGAGGAAGGAAGAAAAGAGGGAAGGAAGGGAGGGAGGGAGGGAGGGAGGGAAGGGAGGAAAGGATTTATTCTCTTACAGTTCTGGAGGTCAGAAGCCAACAACCAGCTTCCCTGGGCTAAAGCCAAGTGGTTGGCAGGGCTGATTCTTTCAGGAGGCACTGAGGGAAGACCTCACGTCCTTGTCTTTTTAGCCACCCACATCCCCCGGCTCGTGGCCCCCTCCTCCTTCTGCAAAAGCATCCCTCGGCTGGGCACAGTGGCTCACGCCTGTAATCCCAGCACATAGGAAGACCGAGATGGGTGGATCACCTGAGGTCAGGAGTTCGAGACCAGCCTGGCCAACATGACAAAACCCCATCTCGACTAAAAATATAAAAATTAGCCAGATGTAATGGTGAGCACCTCTAATCCCAGCTACTCGGGAGGTTGAGGCAGGAGAATTGCTTGAACCCGGGAGGTGGATATTGCAAAGAGCTGAGATTGCATCACCGCACTCCAACCTAGGCAACAGAGCCTAGGTTGAGACTTCATCTCAAAAAAAAAAAACCCCTCATCCCTCTAATGTCTGCTTCCACTGTCACCTTGACATCCCTCTGACCAACTTCTCCTGTGTCCCTCTTGTAAGGATCTTTGTGATTCTATTCAGGACCCACCCAGGTAACCCAGGATCATTTCCCCGTCTCAACAAACTTAATCACATCTGAGAGTCCATTTTGCTATATAAGGGAACGTTCACAGTTCTAGGGATTAGGATGTAGAAACTTTCTTAATTATTATTAATACTTAGCAAAGCCTTGGGGAGCAAGAGAAACTTTTTCTTTTTTTGTGTGTTTTTTGGGTTTGTTGTTGTTGTTGTTGTTTTGGTTTGGTTTTGTTGTTGTTGTTTGAGATGAAGTCTCCTGTCACCCAGGCTGGAGCACAGTGGCATAGTCTTAGCTTGCTGCAGCCTCTGCCTCTGGGTTCAAGTGATTCTTATGCCTCAGACCCCCGAGTAGCTGGAATTGTAGGAGCCCGCCACCACACCCAGCTAATTTTTGTTTTTTAGTAGAGATGGGGTTTCACCATGTTGACCAAGCTGGTCTCAAACTCCTGACCTCAAGCCTGCCTCGGTCTCCCAAAATGCTGGGATTACAGGCATGAACCACTGTGCCCAGGCTTTTTTTTTTTTTTTTTTTGAGACTGAATCTCACTCTGCTGCCCAGGGTGGAGTGCAGTGGTGCAATCTCAGCTCACTGCAACCTCCTCCTCCCAGGTTCAAGCAATTCTCATGCCTCAACCTCCCGAGTAGCTGGGACTACAGGCACCCACCACCACGCCCAACTAATTTTTTTATTTTTAGTAAAGATAGGGTTTCACCATGTTGGCCAGGCTGGTCTCGAACTCCTGACCTCAAGTGATCCACCTGCCTCAGCCTCCCAAAGTGCTGGGTTTACAGGCATGAGCCACCGTGCCCAGCCTTTTTTGTTTTGTTTTGTTTTTGAGAGGGTTTCCCTCTGTTGCCCAGGCTGGAGGGCAGTGGTGCGATCACAGTTCACAGCAGCCTCAAACTCCCAGGCTCAAGTGATCCTCCCACTTCAGCCTCCCAAGTAGCTGGGACCACAGATGCGTGCCACCACGCATGGCTTATTTATTTATTTAGTAGAGACAGGATCTCACTATGTTGCTCAGGCTGGTCTTGACCTCCTGGACTCAAGTGATTCTCCCACCTCGACCTCTCAACTGCTGGCATTACAGGGATGAGACACTGCACCCAGCCAGGACATGGACATTTTGGAGGCCACATTATTCAGCCTACCACAATCTCAAAGTGTGGTCTGATTCCATTCTGTCGGCTATTTTATTTCTTCAGGTCTCAGATCTAACGTGGACCTATGGGTGCTACTTAGGACATAGGTCCAGCCAGAAGTCAGAGAAGGCTACTGGAACTGCCAGTTCAGGACCCTTGAGCTCCCCTGTACATGCCTTTGTGCAAATTAGGAAAAGGCTGTCCTCCCTTCCTCTGGGTAGACACAGCCCCACACCAGGATGTGTGACTGGTGAAAGGGCACAGGTTGCATTTCAGCCTCCACATGCCTCCTGGGTCAAACAAATTTGTGCAGTGCACAACCTATACAACCCTACTTTAAGGCACAGGGCCCCCACCTCACCCTGATTTAACCAAAAAAATTAGGGAAGCATGCCCAGTCTTATTCTTGTCTTTGTCAGTATAATTTAGATCTGCACAAACTCTCTGCTATAACTCACACTTCCTGAAACCCTGGAGCCTCCCAGATGTGAAATCACTGAGACCTGGCTCTTCAGAAACAGTCACTCCTTTAACAGGCAGGCTTGGAGGACGTTCTCTTGTGGATCTAGGTCTTGCCGTTATAAGACTGACTCCTGCAGGGCTGCCTGGGACTGGTGGTAGGTCAGGGCTTCACAGAGCCCCAGCGCAGGGTGAGATTGGAAGAATTACACCTCTGTCCTTTGGCCAACGACCAACACCTTTGGAGCCTGCAGAGGTCTGGAGGAGTCCAAGGAGACTCCGAGGCAGAGCTGGCAAAGTCTGGGAGGGATCGTGGGTTTGCCGTGTTCTCCCCACGCCCTGATTCTCACTCACCTGAAGGAGCAGCTGCTCTCTTGTGGAAAACCCACCCTTCAGCCCTTCAACGCGCAGGAAGCTGGGCGGGAGGAAGAGCGCAGCGCCCTGCTCTGTGTGAAGGCTGCCCGAACAGGGACTCTGGCAGGATCCATCCCATAAACAGTATAGTCTGGGATCAGTGACACAGCTCTGTGGATCCTGGGATGTCCCCTGTCATCCTTCATTCTCATTTTTCTTGGACATACTAAATTCGTCTCAATCAGAATGAAATTAACAATAATGTTTATTTTCCACTTGGGTGTTTTTTTTGTTTGGCGTGTGGCTTCCAAATGTTGTCAATAAATACTATCATAAGGATGTTTCAGGGCTCTGAAATCCCAGCCGGTAACCCCAGCACTTTGGGAAGCCCAGGCAGGAGTTTGAGGGGCTTGAGGCCAGGAGTTTGAGACCAGCCTGGGCAACGTAGTAAGATCCCCGTCTCCACAAAAAAAAAAAAAAAAAAAAAAAATTGAAAATTGAAAATTAAAAAATCAGCCAGGGCTGGGCGCGGTGGCTCAAGCCTGTAATCCCAGCACTTTGGGAGGCCGACACGGGCGGATCACGAGGTCAGGAGATCGGGACCATCCTGGCTAACACGGTGAAACCCGGTCTCTACTAAAAACTACAAAAAACTAGCCGGGCGAGGTGGCGGCGCCTGTAGTCCCAGCTACCCGGGAGGCTGAGGCAGGAGAATGGCGTGAACCCGGGAGGCGGAGCTTGCAGTGAGCTGAGATCTGGCCACAGCACTCCAGCCTGGGCGACAGAGCGAGACTCCGTCTCAAAAAAAACCAAAACAACAACAACAACATTAGCCAGGTGTAGTGGCACACTCCTGTAGTCCTAGGTACTCAGGAGGTGGTAGAGGGAGGATCACTTGAGCCTGGAAGGGCGAGGCTGCAGTGAGTTGTGATCCTGCTGCTGAACTCCATCCTGGGTGACAGACCAAAATAAAATTTTCGACTGGGTGCGGTGGCTCACGCCTGTAATTCCAGCCTTTTGGGAGGCCAAGGCGGGTGGATCATTTGAGGTCAGGAGTTCAAGACCAGCCTGGAAAACATGGTGAAACCCTGTCTCTACTAAAAATACAAAAAATTAGCCCGGCGTAGTGGCAGGTGCCTGTAATCCCATCTACTCAGGAGGCTGAAGCAGGAGAATTGCTTGAACCTGGGAGGTGGAGGTTGCAGTGAGCCAAGATCACACCACCACACTCCAGCCTGGGCAACAGAGCAAGAGTCTGTCTCAAAAAAACAAAAATTAGCACATGCCTGTCATCTCAGTTACTCAGGAAGCTGAGGCAGGAGAATCGCTTGAACGCAGGAGGTAGAAGTTGTAGTGAGCTGAGATCATGCCACTGCACTCCAGCCTGGGCAACAGAGCCAGATTCCGTCCCAAAAAAAAAAAAAAAATTTCTTGTTGGAGTGATGAAAATGTTCTGGGATTGTGATAATGGTTGCACAACTCTGGAAATATGCCTGATATGGTTTGAATCTGTGTCCCCGCCCAAATCTCGTGTTCAGTTGTAATCCCCAGTGTTGGAGGAGGGGTCTGGTGGGAGATGATCGGACCGGGGGGTGGAGTTCTCATGAATGGGTTAGCACCATCCTCTCAGTGCTGTTCTCGTGATAGTGAGTTATTATTTTGAGATCTGGTTGTTTAAAAGTGTGTATGTGTAGCACCTCCCTCCTCTCTCTTCCTCCTGCTCTGGCCATGTAAAGTGCTGGCAACCCCTTTGCCTTCCACCATGATTGTAAGTTTCCTGAGGCCTCCCCAAAAGCAGATGCTGCCATGCTTCCTGTTCAGCCTGCAGAACTGTGAGCCAATTAAACCTCTTTACAAATTACCCAGTCACAGGTATTTCTTTATAGCAATGCAAGAATGACCTGATACAATGCTAAAACTAAGTAATCATATCTTTTAAATTGGTGGATTTTATAATATATGAATTCTATCCCATTAGAGCTTTTCCTAAAAATAAAACAAAGAGCGTGGCACGGTGGCTCACACCTGTAATCCCAGCACTTTGGGAGGCTGAGGCGGGCGGGTCACCTGAGGTCAGGCGTTGGAGACCAGCCTGACCAACATGGAGAAACCCCGTCTCTACTAAAAATACAAAATTAGCCGAGTGTGGTGGTGCATGCCTGTAATCCCAGCTACTCAGGAGCCTGAGGCAGGAGAATCACTTGAACCCAAGAGGCGGAGGTTGTGATGAGCCGGGATCATGCCATTGCACTCCAGCCTGGGCAATGAAAGCGAAACTCTGTCTGAAAAAAATAAAATAAAATAAAAATAATAATACATAAAACAAAAAGCCTAGGGGCAGGAACCCGAATTACCTTGACTTCTACTTACTGTCTGTTACTTTTAGCACATTGCCTCATGACCCAAGACAATTGCTTGAGCTCCAGACATCACATCTAAATTCTAGGCAATGAAAGCAAAGAAGGAAGAAGGGCATGGCATCTCCCTTGCAATGTGAATTACTGGAACTTATGCAAACATTTCCATTTACATGGTTTTAGTGAGGACACAGAAACAAAGCCACATCTAGCTGCAAAGGGGGCTTTCCAATCCCACCATTATAGGGAGTCATTCTTGAAGGGGTTGGAAGGGCGTTGACCAAGCCAAATCCCAAAGCGAAGTTATTAACCCCATTTTAAGGATGAGTAAACTGAGGCACAGAGAGTGGAAGCTGCCTGCCCAAGGCCTCAGCTATTAGGTGGAAGGAAAGGAAAGGAAAGCCACTGTGCTCAAAGATTCCAGCTCAGATCAGGAAATTCATCAAAGATGAGCCATCCCACTCACAGTAAGACCATAGTAGAAATAATGTCACCAGTTCTGGATATGTGTCCCTTCATAGAGCCATCAAGGACGTGGTCAGAGTGCAGATGAGGCTGAGGTTTATGAAAGGAGAACACATTTAACAGTTAACCCAGGCCTGAATCAGGCTGTCTGGATGGACAGGTTTTTTGTTTGTTCATTTTTGTTTTTCTAGGTTTTTTTGAGACAAAGTCTCTCTCTGTTGCCCAGGCTGGAGTGCAGTGGTTTGATCTCGGCTCACGACAACCTCCACCTTCCAGGTTCAAGTGATTCTCCTGCCTCCATCTCCCGAGTAGCTGGAACTACAGGTGTGCACCACCATGCCTGGCTAATTTTTGTATTTTTAGTACAGATGGGGTTTCACCATGTTGGGCAGGCTAGTCTCAAACCCCTGACCTCGTGATTTGCCCACCTCGGCCTCCCAAAGTGCTGGAATTACCAGTGTGAGCCACTGCGCCTGGCCAATGGACAGTTTTTATAAGCTGTTATCAGGAAGGAATTCTTTTGGCTGCAATAACAAAAAAAAAAAAAAAAAAAAAATTTAACCTGGTGAACACTAGCTGAAACCTATAAGAAATTAACTTTATGCCTATTTTTCAAGGTCCAGAAGAAGGCTGTCCAGAACCATTTTTCTGGTTCGGGTGAGCTTAAAAACCAAGTCCTTGTGGAAGGATCACTAGAGGCCAGGAGTTCAAGACCAGCCTGGGCAACACAGCAAAACCCCATCTCTAAAATTAAAAACAAAATTAACCGGGTGTGGCGACATGCACCTGTTGTCTCACTTACTTGGGAGGCTGAGGCAAAAGGATCTCTTGAGCTTAGGAGGTGAAGGCTGCAGTGAACTATGATTGCACTACTGCTCTCCAACCTGGACAACAGAGTGAGACTCTGTCTCTAAAAATAAAAATAAATTAAAAAAATTTTTTAAACCCAGGCTTCTAGGAATCAGAGGTCCTCTATGGGTCTCTAAAGAATGTCCATTTAACTTTATTAATACTTTGATACATTTTACTTTACTAATACTCCCTTAGAGAATCAGCTCCAAAGACAGCTAAGCATAACACAAGGGTTTAGGGCTTCAACGTAGAAACTTTGGAGGGCACAAACATATTAGGGGTGCACACTGGGGTGACAACCAGAAGGAACTGGGAAACGTGATTGCTATAAAAGACAGCACAGGCTGAGAGCAGTGGCTCACTCCTGTAATCCCAGCATTTTGGAGGCCAAGGCGGACGAATCACGAGGTCAGGAGTTCAAGACCAGCCTGGCCAACATGGTGAAACCCTGCTCTACTAAAAATACAAAAATAAGCAGGCCTGGTGGCACATGCCTGTAGTCCCAGCGACTCAGGAAGCTGAGGCAGAAGAATTGCTTGAACCCGGGAAGCAGAGGTTGCAGTGAGCCGAGATCACGCCACTGCACTCCAGCCTGGGCAACAGAGCAAGATTCCAACCCAAAAAAAAAAAAAAAAAAAAGCACAGCGGCTACCCAGGGGAGTAGGGAGAGGATTGGGATGGGGAACAAGGCGGGGTTCCCGGAGTGCCTGGCAATATTCTGTTCTTGAAGCAAGTGGAAGTTAAAAGGCTTACCACTTGGCCGGGCGCGGTGGCTCAAGCCTGTAATCCCAGCACTTTGGGAGGCCCAGACGGGCGGATCACGAGGTCAGCAGATCCAGACCATCCTGGCTAACACCGGGAAACCCCGTCTCCACTAAAAAATACAAAAAACTAGCCGGGCGAGGTAGCGGGCGCCTGTAATCCGAGCTACTCGCGAGGCTGAGGCAGGAAAATGGCGTAAAACCGGGAGGCGGAGCTTGCAGTGAGCTGAGATCCAGCCACTGCACTCCAGCCTGGGCGACAGAGCGAGACTCCATCTCAAAAAAAAAATAAATAAATAAAAATAAAAAAAGGCTTACCACTTGAAGCAAGTCGAAGTTAAAAAGTTAAAAGGAAGTTACGGTAGACCTTTGTTTGGTGTAGCTTGCTTGCTTCCTTCCTTTTTTCTTTCTTTTCCTGGAGACAGGATCTCGCTGTGTTCCACAGGCAGGAGTACAGTGGCACTGTCATAGCTCACTGCAGCCTCAACTTCCTCTGCTCAAGCAATCTTCCCACCTCGGCCTCCCAAGTAGCTGAAACTACGGGCACGCACCACCACACCCAACAATTTGGTGTCATTTTCTGTATATATGTTTTATTTTACAACACATAGACTTATAAAATAGGCTCCCAGGCCCAGCGCAGTGGCTCACTCCTATAATCCCAGCACTTTGGGAAGCCAAGCTGCGAGGATCGCTTGAGCCCAGGAGTTCCATGCTGAACTCAGCTATAACCATGCTACTGCATTCCAGCGTGGGTGACAGAGTGACACTCTGTCTTTTTAGAAAATAAAAATAAAAATAAGATGGGCTCCTCTGCTCCTGCTTCATCATCCAACCCTCTGGCTTTCTTCCTCCTGGTTGCAAAATAACTCCTGCACCTCCGGGTTTCACATCCACATCTCTGGCAGGAACTGAAGGGCAAACATCTAGAGTCTTCTCCACGTAAAGCTTTGCCTTACCATTTAGAAAGAAAACCCTCTTCAGGCCCACAGCAACCTTTGCCTCCCAGGTTTAAATGATTCTCCTGCCTCAGCCTCCTGAGTAGCTGGGATTACAGGCGCCTGCCACCACGCCCAGCTAATTTTTGCATTTTTAGTACAGACGGGGTTTTGCCAGGTTGGCCACACTAGTCTCGAACTCCTGACCTTATAATCCACCTGCCTCGGCCTCCCAAAGTGCTGGGATCACAAGTGTGAGCCACTGCGCCCAACTGAATTAATTGATCATTTAAACCCTGAACATCTTTGAGCACCGATCCCCCACATTTTTGGCACCAGGGAGCAGTTTTGTGGATGACAATTTTTCCATGGGTGGGGTGGGTGAGGTGGGAATGGGTGGATGGTTTTGGGATGATTCAACCACATTACATTTATAAATAGCTTCTCATAAGGAACGAGCAACCTAGGTCCCTTGCATGCACAGTTCACAATAGGGTTCACGCTTCTAAGAGAATCTAATGCCACCCCTGATCTGACAGGAGGCGGAGCTCAGCTGCCCTGGCTCACCCACTGCTCACCTCCTGCTGTGCGGCCCAGTTCCTAACAGGCCATGGACCCATATCAGTCCATAGCCTGGGGGTTGGGAACCCCTGTCTTAAACAACTAAGCCCCATGCTCCTAAATTCTTGTGGCATCAATTTTTCATCAGCCAAGCATCTAACCCTCCAGGTACAGCCCTTGAACAAGCTTGCCTCTGGTACTTCAGCTCAACTAACCTCCTGCAAAATCATTGGTAACTGGGCCCTAACCCTCCATCGTGGATATGGGGAACGGATGCCCTGCGTCTACTCCCAAGCTCCCCCTACTGTACCCTTGAGTACTGTAGAAGCTGGAAAGCTATTTTTAAAATAGTAACTTCACCACTCTCACCCAAATTATCAATACTTAATTGCCAAATGGTTTTCACTGCCTACCCTCCTGTCTTAAAATATGATGTAGACCAGGCATGGTGGTTCACACCTGTAATCCCAGCACTTTGGGAGGCTGAGGCAGGTGGATCACGAGGTCAGGAGATCGAGACCATCCTGGATAATATGGTGAAACCCTGTCCCCACAAAAAAAAAAAAAAAAAAAAAAAAAAAAAAAAAGCCAGATGTGGCAACATGCGCCTATATTCCCAGCTACTTGGGAGGCTTAGGTGGGAGAGTGATGTGAACCCGGGAGGCAGAGCTTGCAGTGAGCCGAGATGGTGCCACTGCACTCCAACCTGGGCAACAGAGCAAGACTCAGTTTCAAAAAGAAAAAGATGTAATACTAATAGAAAATTTGAGGCTGGGCATACTGGTTCATGTCTGTAATCCCACCACTTTGGAAGGCTGAGGCAGAAGGACTGCTTGAGCCCAGGAGTTCAAGACCAGTCTGGGCAACACAGTGAATCCCCATCTCTACAAAACATACAAAAATTAGCCAGGCATGTTGGTACATGCCTGTAGTCCCAGCTGCCCAGGAGGCTAAGGTAGAAGGATCGCTTGAGCCCAGGCAGTGGAGACCACAGTGAGCCAAGATTGTACCACTGCACTTCAGCCTGGGTGACAGAGCTAGACACTGTCTCTAAAGGAAAAAAGAGAGGCCAGGCACAGTGGCTCATGCCTGTAATTCCAGCACTTTGGGAGGCCAAGGCAAGTAGATCACCTGAGGTCAGGAATTCGAGACCAGCCTGGTCAACAGGGTGAAATCCCATCTCTACTAAAAATACAAAAAATTAGCCAGATGTGGTGGTGGGTGCCTGTAATCCCAGCTACTCGGGAAGCTGAGGCAGGAGAATTGCTCAAACCCGGGAGGCAGAGGTTGTAGTGAGCCAAGATCACTCCATTGCACTCCAGCCTGGGCAACAAGAGCAAAACTCCGTCTCAAAAAAATAAAAAAGAAAAGAAAAGACATTTTGAAGTAACAGATGAGGAGACGATTGCTGTGAAAAAGATAGTTTGTTACTCACAGTTCCCAAGAAGAAGGGGCACGTGATTCCATGGGGGACCACACGGGGGAGCCCCTGAGTAAGTTAGGAGAAGAGACAGAGGAGGAAACTGGGCAAGAATTTTTACCGTGGTTGCCACAGGAAGGAATTGCTGATGCTGCTACTGGAGTGAAGTGTTGCTGCGGTAACACTCACAAGAACAGCAGGCAGACAGGAAGCAAAAGTCCCTTCTCCTGGAGGTGACCAGCCCCCCTGGAAGGGGTTCCGGGATGCAGAACTTTCAGTGCTAAAAATGGGAAAAATCTGGGGAAAGTGGGACGAGTTGATTACCCTACTTCTGCAGTCTCCTAGCAAACTCTCTTGCCAGAGCCCAACATAGAACCATCTGGCAAAGCAGAAATGTGGTTTGCTTGTCCCAGCATCACAAAGCAGAGCACAAGATGGTGCATTTGGAGCTGAGAGATAGTAACTCTGTAATTGATACTGACTTTTTTTTTTGACAGAGTCTCACTCTGTTGCCCAGGCTGGAGCGCAGTGGTGTGATCTTGGCTCACTGCAACCTCTGCCTCCCGGGTTCAGGCGATTCTCCCAGCCTCCCGAGTAACTGGGGCCACAGGCAAGCACCACCATGCCTGACTAATTTTGTATTTTTAGTAGAGACGGGGTTTCACCATGTTGACCAGGCTGGTCTCAAACTCCTGATCTCAGATGATCCACCTCCTCAGCCCCTCAAAGTGCTGGGGTTACAGGCATGAGCCACCTGGCCCAGCCTGATACTGACTCTTTATGATCTTCCTGGTCCTCTCCAACCCATCCTCTGGGCTGCCATTGAGAGGAGCTTTATAAATAGATAAAATTGATCATTTCAGACTCTTGCCAAAAGTTTTCCATAGTTACTTACCAGCCAATCAGGGTGAAATTTCAACTTTTTAATGAGGCATAAAATGTTCCGCAAAGTTATCCTCAGTTACAGCCCAGTTTTATCTCCTCTCCTGAACTTGACTTTCCAGAAATATATAAATCTTTGAATTTTAAAAAATAAATCATATTCTCCATTTCCTATGCTTTTTAATATACTAGTCCCTCATCTGGATAAAAAGATTTCGCCAGGGGCGGCAGCTCATACCTGTAATCTCAGCACTTTGGGAGGCCAAGGTGGGCAGATTACCTGAGGTCAGGAGTTAGAGATCAGCCTGGCCAACATGGTAAAATTCTATCTCTACTAAAAATACCAAAATTAGCCAGACATGGTGGTGTGCACCTGTAATCCCAGCTACTTGGGAGGCTGAGGCACGAGAATCACTTGAAGCCAGGAGACAGAGGTTGCAGTGAGCCGAGATCACACCGTTGCACTCCAGCCTGGGTGACAGAGGGAGACTCTGTCTCAAACCAAAAAAAAAAAAAAAAAAGAGCATATTAAGCCCCCCTTTTTAGAGACAGAGTTTTGGTCTGTCACCCATGCTGGAGTGCAGTGGTGTGATCACAGCTCGCTGAAGCCTCAACTTCCTGGCTTCCTGGACTCAAGCTATCCTGCTACCTCAGTCTCCCAAGTAGCTGGGGCTACAGGCCCACACCACCATTTTTTTGTTTTGTTTTGTTTTGTTTTTGTAGAGACAGGGTCTTATCCTGTTTCCCAGCCTGGTCTTGAACTCCTGGCCTCAGGAGATCCATCCACCTCGGTCTCCCAAAGTGCTGGGATTACAGGCGGGAGCCACTGTCCGCCCAGCCAAACCCCCTTTTTAGAAGAAAATATCAGATCAAAAGATATACTTCCACTTTAAGAAAGGAAGTTAACTTCTGATCAGCTCAATGTTAGCGGGATTTGAAGTCCAAAGAAAATTGAAGCAAATGTATTTTTGAATTACACAGTATTTACTGTTTTCACGCTTCTGACACCCAAGGAGAAGAAAGATAACGCTCCCAGTGCTAATGAAACTTGCTAGGTTTTCTTTCCTGTTAAAGATATTTATACTTGAATTCTTTTATTTTTAAAATTTTTTAGAAGCAGGGTCTCACTGTATCACTTTTTTAATTGAGATATAATTCACATGCTATAAAACTCGTCATTTTGTTTATTTTTTGTTTTTTTGTTTTTTTTTTTTTTTGAGATAAAGTCAGTGACAGCTGGCTCTGTCACTCAGCTGGAGCACAATGGTGGGATCTTGGCTCACTGCAACCTCTACCTCCCAGGTTCAGGCAATTCTCCTGCCTCAGCCTCCTGAGTAGCTGGCACTACAGGTGTGCACCATCAGGGCTGGCTAATTTTTGGATTTTTAGTAGAGACGGGGTTTCTCCATGTTGGTCAGGCTGGTCCTGAACTCCTGACCTCAAGTGGTCCTCCTGCCTCGGTCTCCCAAAGTGCTAGGATTACAGGCGTGAGCCACCGTACCCGGCCAAAATGCATCCTTTTGAAGTCTGCAACTCAGTGGGTTTTCATGTATTCACAATGTTGTGTGACCATCACCACTAACTCAAGCACATTTTCACCACCCTGAAGAGAAACTCTGCACCCACCAGCAGCCACTTCCCGCTTCCCCTTTCCCCCAGCCCCTGGCAACCACTAATCTACTTTCTATCTCCATGGATTTGCCTCTCTGGACAATGTATAGAACAATTTATAGAATTATACCTTTGTCGTGTGTGTGTGTGTGTGTGTTTGTGTGTGTGTCAGAGAGAGAGGTGGTCTTGCTACGTTGCCCAGGCTGGTATCGGAGTTCTGGCCTCAAATGATCCTCCCACTTCAGCCACCTGAGTCGCTGGGATTACAGGCCCATGCCACCAAGCCCAGCTAATTTTTAAAAAATTTTTTAGAGATATGGTCTCACTACAACATTTATCCTTTAACATCTGGTTTCATTCAAGGTTCATTCAGATGGCCAAGCCTGCTGGGGACCTTCCTGAAGGCACAGCAAATATCATGACCAGTAATGCAATCTGCAATACCTTGGCACGCCAATACTGTTTCCAGATATTGTCACTATTTCTTCTCTATACTTTTTTTTTTTTTCTTTTTTTTTGAGACAGGGTCTTGTTCTGTTGCCCAGGCTGATGTGCAGTGGCTGGGCAAACAATCTTGGTTCATTGCAGCCTCGGCCTTCTGGACTCAAGCGATCCTCCCACCTCAGCCTCCTGAGTAGCTGGGACTATAGGTGTGCACCACAAAGCCCGCCTAATTTTTCTGGTGTTTTGTTGTTACTGTTGCTTGTAGAGATGGGGTTTTTGCCATGTTGCCCAGGCTACTCTTAGACTTCTGTGCTCAAGCCATCCTCCTGCCTCAGCCAACCAAAGTGCTGGGATTACAGAAGTGAGCCACTGCACCTGCTCCATCCATAGTCTTTGTTTTTAACCCTGTCCCTTTGAGGCTTATGCTCTTGAGCTGTACTGCTTCCACTTCCCCTTAGCAAGCCTCCTAGACAGATCCTCTGTATTGGGGTTTGTTTTTTCTTTTTTTCTTTCTTTCTTTTTTTTTTTTTAGACGGAGTCTCGCTCTGTCGCCAGGCTGGAGTGCAGTGGCACAACCTCAGCTCACTGCAACCTCCGCCTCCCAGGTTCAAGCAATTCTCCTGCCTCAGCCTCCCGAGTAGCTGGGACTATAGGCGTAGGTCACCACGCCCAACTAATTTTTGTATTTTTAGTAGAGATGGGGTTTCACCATGTTGGCCAGGCTGGTCTTGAACTCCTGACCTCGTGATCCACTTGCCTCAGCCTCCCAAAGTGCTGGGATTACAGGCGTGAGCAACTGCACCCTGCCTCTTTTTTTTTTTTTTTTTTTTTTCTTCTTAGAGGTAAGATCTTGCTCAATTTCCCAGGCTGGAGTGCAATGGTGTAATTACAGCTCACTGCAGCCTTGAACTCCTGGGCTCAAGCAATTCTCCCGTCTCAGCCCCACGAGTGGCTAGGACTACAGGTGGACACCACCACACCAGGCTAACTTTATAAGTTTTTGTTTTGTTTTTTTTTGTAGAGACTAAGTCTCACCATTTTTTTTTCCAGAAACAAGATCTTGCCCTATCGTCCAAGCTGTAGTGTTGTGGTGCCATCATAGCTCACTGCAGCCTTGATCTCCTGCGCTCCTCCCTCCTTGGCCTCCCGAGTAGCTGGAATTAAAGGCACATGCCACCACACCTGGCTAATTTTTATGTTTTGTAGGGATGAAGTCTCGCTATGTTGCCCAGGCTGGTCTTGAACTTGAATGCCCAGCCTCAAACAACACCAAAGACTCCCAAAGTGCTGAGATTTCAGGTGTGAGCCAACGTGCCTGGCCAGGTCCTCTTCTCTCTTGCTCTCCATGGTCTGCTTGGAAATCTGAGAGTCGACTGCGTGCAGTAGCTCATGCCTGTAATCCCATCTCTCTGGGATCCCAAGGCGGGCAGATCAGCTGAGGTCAGGAGTTTGAGACCAGTCTGGCCAACATGGTGAAACCCCGTCTCTACTAAAAATACAAAAATTCGCTGGGCATGGTGGTGGGCGTCTGTAGTCCCAGCTGCTTGGGAGGCTGAGGCAGGAGAATTGCTTGAACCCAGGAGGTGGAGGTTGCAGTGAGCTGAAATCACGCCATTGTACTCCAGCCTGGGTGACAGAGCAAGACTCTGTCTCAAAAAAAAAAAAAAAAAAGAAAGAAAGAAAGAAATCACTCCTCCCTCTTCCTTACTCCCATAGCAGACCTCTTGGAATGTCCTGGAAGTTCTAAGCCTGTCACTTCTCAGTCCCCACAGAAGCCACCCTCTCCCAAGCCACCATCATCTCTGGTTTGAACTACTGTTGCAGGAGCCTTCCAAGTCTGGCTCCTACAATTAATTCATGATCTACCCAACAAGCAGAGCACATCAAGTCACTCCCCTCTTAAAATCCCCCATAGTTTCCCGTTTCCCTTAGGAAGAGTCTAAAACCCTTAACTTCTTCTAGACAGTTACTCCAGGAAGATCTCTACCTGCTGTCTCAGCCTCGGACCTTCTGTGCTTCTTCAGCGTCCTGTGCTGGCACTCAATTATGTTAGGGGTTTCATGGCAAGGTTCTGTCCCTCCCACTCCTTTTCATCCTTGGGGTCTTAACTTGCTTCCCGAGGCCTCCCCACCCAGTTGTTCTCAGTCCCTGTGTGCCCACAGCGCCCTCTACTGCCCCTTCCCAAACACGCAGCATGGGTGTGTTCGCCCAGCGCCTCTCCGCACACCCAGGCTTCAAGCTTCAAGAAGGCAGGCACTGCCTCCTCCATCGCTAAGTACCTGGTAAAGCAATTGCAGTCAGTAAATATTCTTTTCTTTTTTTTCCCTTTTTTACTTTTTTTTTTTTTTTTTGTAAAGAAAGGTATTTATTAGGTCTGGGCATGGTGGCACATACCTGTAATCCCAGCACTTTGGGAGGCCAAGGCGGGCAGATCACCTGAGGTCAGGAGTTCAAGAGCAGCCTGACCAACATGGAGAAACCCCGTCTCTACTAAAAATACAAAATTAACCGGGTGTGGTGGCGCATGCCTGTAATCCCAACTACTTAGAAGGCCGAGGCAGGAGAATCACTTGAACCTGGGAGGCAGAGGTTGCAATGAGCCGAGATTGTGCCACTGCACTCCAGCCTGGGCAACAAGAGTGAAACTCCACCTCAAAAACCAAAACAAAACAAAACAAAAAAACCTTTGTCTCTCTTTGCCTCCCGGAATATACACAGAGTTTACTGTGACCTGTATTCCTATTGCAATGCTCTGTTCCCGAGTAAATACCTTTTTCTTTTAGAAAAACTCTCTCTGTTATTTAGGTTGGCATGGTTAATAGGTGCGATGGTTAATGATTACTAGATAATTAATATTGATTAATGGATGATTAATAATTGAGTAATAGATGTCATTGATAATAATTATGAATTATGATTAAATTAGCTTCCTGGATGTATTAGTCTACTTGGGTTGCTGTAACAAAATACCTTAGACTGGAAAATTTATAAATAATATAAATTTGGCTGGATCTGGTAGTGTATGCCTGTAATCCCAGCACTTTCAGAGGCCAAGGCAGAAGGATTGCTTGAGGCTGTGAGTTCAAGACCAGCCTGGACAACATAGCAAGACTCCATCTCTACAAATAAAAAAACTTTTAACACTTTGGAAGGCCAAGACAGGCAGATCATCAGGTGAGGCATCAAGACCATCATGGCCAGCATGGTGAAACCTCATCTCTACTAAAAATACAAAAAAATTAGCTGGGCGTGGTGACGCATGCCTGTCATCCCAGCTACTCAGGAGGCTGAGGCAGGAGAATCGCTTGAACCTGTGAGACAGAAGTTGCAGTGAGCCGAGATAGCACCACTGCACTCCAGCCTGACGACAGAGCAAGACTCCATCTTAAAAAAAGAAAAAAAATTAAATTAGGCAGGCTTGGTGGCATGAGCCTGTGGTCCCAGCTACTGGGGAGGCTGAGGCAGGAAGATCACCTGAACCCAGAAGATTGAGGTACAGTGAGTCGTGATCACACCACCACACTCCAGCCTGGGTGACAGAGTGAGACCCTGTCTCAATAAAAATAAAATAAAATAAAATAAAAAGAATAGGGCCTGGTGCAGTGGCTCACACCTGTAATCCCAGCACTTTGAGAGACCGAGGCAGGTGGAACACTTGAGGCCAGGAGTTTGATACCAGCCTGGCAAACATGGTGAAACTCCATCTCCACTGAAAAAATATATATATACAAAAATTAGCCAGGCATGGTGGCGTGCACCTGTAGTCCCAGCTACTTGGGAGGCTGAGGCATGAGAATCCCTTGAACCTGGGAGGCAGAGGTTGCAGTGAGCTGAGACTGCGCCACTGTGCTCCAGCCTGGGCAGCGGAGTGAGACTCTGTCAAAAAAAAAAAAAAAGGAAAAAATAAAAAGACTAGAAATTTATTGCTCACAGTTCTGGAGGCTGGGAAGTCCAAGATCAAGGTGCCAGCAGATTTGGGGTCTAATGAAGACCCCTTCCTCGTAAATGGCACTTTCTATGTATCTTCACCTGGCAAAAGAAAACGACAGCTCTCCGGAGCCTCTTTTATAAGGATGTGAATCCCATTCATGAGGGCAGAACCCTCATGGCCCCATCACCTTCTAATACCATCACCTTGGTTATGTGGTTTCAACAGAGGAATTTTGGAGGGTCACAAACATTCAGGCCATAGCACTGGCTTATAAAGAGAAGCAGAACAGGGCTGGAAGCCCAGATACCCACGCCACCCCGAATCACCATTAGTTCTCGATTCACCTGACATCATTCCCTTTCAGTGTTTCCTTCTATGTTTCTTTTTAAAATTATTATTATTTTTTCTTTTTTTTTTAAAAAAGACAGGGTCTTGCTATATGGCCCAGGCTGGTCTTGAACTCCTGGTCTCAAGTGATCCTCCTGCCTTGGCCCCTCTAAGTGCTGGGATTACAGGCATGAGCCACCACACCTGACCCCTTCTATACCTCTAGACCTCATGAAATGCCCGTCCTTGCTATGCCTATTGAAAGAAAGCCAGTTTCATGCTTGAGAGAGTGTGTCCCCTTCCTCTGACCTCCCTAACTCCTTTGTCTCGCCTCTCCCACAATCCTCCTTCTGGGTGTGTCCTCGAGTCCTCCCCATTTACCCCCCCTGAGACTCCCACAGCTCTCTCAGCGGAGTCCTCCACAGAAGTCTGGAGCCTCACCAGGATGTTGTCTGTCCCCGAGCTCATTTCTGAATAGAAGGATTTGAAACCCTCAGAAACGACACCCTGAAAAAAAGAAACAGAATGGTGCACCCGAGAGATACATCCCAGGCCTGGGCTTGTTAAGTCTGTCTGCCAAACCAGGCTGTGCTTTGGATGCAATGTGGACAGCTTTGCAAAGCCCCCTCCCCCGCGTCAAATCATAGTTCCTCCCTCCCAGCTAAAACAGGGGTTGTCTGAAATTATACCACTGGAGGCTGTGTTTGTCTGCGCAGGCTGCCATAGCAAAGTGCCACAGACTGGGTGGCTTAAACAACAGAAATTTATTTTCTCACAATGCTGGAGGCTTGGAAGTCTAAGACCAAGGTGTTGACAGGTTTGCTTTCTTCTGAGGCTTCTCTCCCGGGCTTGCAGTCGGCCACCTTCTCACTGTGCACTGTGTCCTCACATGGTCTGTCCTTTATACATACACATCCCTGCTGTCTCTCTGTGTCTAAATTTCCTCTTCTTAGCCAGGCATGGTGGCTCAGGCCTGTAATCCTAGCATTTTGGGAAGCAGAAGAAGGAGGACCACTTGAGGCCAGGAGTTCAAGACCAGCCTGGGCAACAAAGTGAGACCCTGTCTATACTAAAAATACAAAAATTAGCCAGGTGTGGTGGCACACGCCTGCAGTCCCAGCTACTCAGGAGGCTGAGGCACAATAATGCCTTGAACACAGGAGACACAGGTCACAGTGAGCCAAGATTGCGCCACTGCACTCCAGCCTGGGTGACAGAGCAAGACTCTGACTCAAAATTATTTAATTAATTAATTAAGGACATCAGTCAGTTTGGAATTGGACCCAGCCTCATGACCCTATTTTAACTTTATCACGTCTTTAACAGCCCTATTTCTAAATACAGTCACATTCTGCGGTGCCGGGGGTTAGGGCTTCCACATACGGATTTGGGGGAGGCGGAACACAAGTTGGCCATAACAGAGAGAGTCCTTGGTTTTAGGATATTACCAATCCTTCAGGGTTCTCTGAATAAGAGCAATAACCAATGGAAGAATAAGTAAGTAAGTGTCATGTCTGTGAAAGCTAGAGACAGGATACAATTAATTTTTAAATGAATAGGTACAGGCTGGGTGTGGTGGCTCACACCTGTAATCTTAGCAGTTTGGGAGGCAGAGGCCAGGAGGATCACTTGAGCTCAGGAGTTTGATACCAGCCTGAGCAACACAATGAGACCTCATCTCTCTAAAAATACATTTTTTTTTTTTTTTTTTTTTGACCAGGCGCAGTGGCTCATACCTGTAATCCCAGCACTTTGGGAGGCCGAGGCAGGCGGATCACCTGAGGTCATGAGTTTGAGACCAGCCTGGCAAATATGGCAAAACCCCGTCTCTACTAAAAATACAAAAATTAGCCGGGCGTAGTGGCACGGGCCTGTAATCCCAGCTACTCAGGAGGTTGAGGCAGGAGAATCACTTGAACTAGGGAGGCAGAAGTTGCAATGAGCCGAGGTCATGCCATTGCACTCCAGCCTGGGCAACAGAGTGAGACTATACTTCAAAAAAAATTTTTTTTATTAAAAAAATAAAGAATAGGTATAAATAATTGTATGTCAGCTAGCTTTTTTCTTTCTTTCTCTCTTTCTTTCAGATGGAGTTTCATTCTTGTTGCCCAGGCTGGAGTACAATGATGCAACCTCGGCTCACTGCAACCTCTGCCTCCTGGGTTCAAGTGATTCTCCTCCCTCAGCCTCTGGAATACCTGGGATTAAAGGCACCCGCCACCATGCCCAGATAATTATTTATATTTTAGTAGAGACAGAGTTTCCCCATGTTGGTCAGGCTGGTCTCGAACTCCTGACCTCAGGTGATCCACCAGCTTCAGTCTCCTAAAGTGCTGGGATTACAGGCATGAGCCACCGCACCTGGCCACCTAGCTTTTTAACTCAATGAAAGAGAGCAGAGGAGGCCTGGGGTCCACACTGGGGTCCTTGCCCCAGTTGTGCCACTGTTAAAGGAGAGACAGTACCAGTTAAAGAGACTGGAAGAGAAATAAAAAGGAAGGTTCCAAATTGCAGGAATTAGTATCTCCAAACAGCCTCAATTCTTTTGGAACTGGGAAGCACACCTGAAGGACTGAATGATAAAATTAGTAGTAACTCTGTATAAAGCAGAATTTTGGCCAGGCGCGGTGGTTCACACCTGTAATCCCAGCACTTTAGGAGGCCGAGGCGGGCGGATCATGAGTTCAGGAGATCAAGACCATCCTGGCTAACATGGTGAAACCCCGTCTCTACTAAAAATACAAAAAAATTAACCAGGCATGGTGGCGGGCGCCTATAGTCCCAGCTACTCAGAGGCTGAGGCAGAAGAATGGCGTGAATCCAGGAGGCGGAGCTTGCGGTGAGCCGAGATTGCACCACTGCACTCCAGCCTGGGCGACAGAGCGTGACTCCATCTCAAAAAAAAAAAAAGCAGAATTTTTCTTTCCAACTCTGAGGACTGCGGTGCACATTTGATGGAAAAATGGGAAGAAAATCAAATCAAATGCACTAAACTTGTTCCAGGGGCAGGCACAGCAAAGTATCTGCCAAGAAGGGGGGATCCCAAAGAGAAAATTTACCAGCCTCAGTTTTCCGTGGGGTTAGCTTTGTACACAAGGATCCCAGGTATCCTGCCAATAGCATAGGATACATTGCTGTGGGACAGATACGCTAAGTACATGGTATTGTCATGAAGATCTGGAGAATATCTTCATACATTACATGGCAGGTTTGATTGTGAAATTTTTATTTGGTTTTGTTTTGTTTAATTTTATTTTATTATTTTGAGACAGGGTCTCACTCTGTCGCCCAGGCTGGTGTGCAGTGGCGCAATCACAGCTCACTGTGTCCTCCACCTCCCAAGTTCAAGTAATTCTCCTGCCTCAGCCTGCTGAGTAGCTGGGGCGACAGTCATGTGCTACCATGCCTGGCTAATTTTTTGTATTTGTTGTAAAGACAGTGTTTCATCGTGTTACCCAGGCTGCTGTCAAACTCCGGGGCTCAAACGATCCACCCACCTTGGTCTCCTCAAGTGCTGGGATTACTGGTGTGAGCCATCACCGCTTGCTGATTATGAAGTTTAAAAAGTTAAGTCCTGGCCAGGCGCAGTGGCTCAGGCCTGTAATCCTAGCACTTTGGGAGGCCGAGGCAGACAGATCACTTGAGGTCAGGAGTTCCAGACCAGCCTGGCCAACATGGTGAAACTCTGTCTCTACTAAAAACGCAAAAAATTAGCCAGGCGTGGTGGCGGGCACCTGTAATCCCAGCTACTCGGGAGGCTGAGGCAGGAGAATCACTTGAATCCGGGAGGTGGAGGTTGCAGTGAGCTGAGATTGCGCTACTGCACTCCAGCCTGGGTGATAGAGCAAGACTCCGTCTCAAAAAAAATAAAAATAAAATAGTTAAGCCCTCTGTGTCACATGAGTTTGTATGCTTGGGTAGAGGTTTCACTGTGTTAGCCAGGATGGTCTCGATCTCCTGACCTCGTGATCCGCCCGCCTCGGCCTCCCAAAGTACTGGGATTACAGGTGTCAGCCACCGTGCCTGGCCCAGAGACAACCTGTTGTGCAGCCCATTTGCTTCTTCCAGAGTCTCCCTCTGTCGTCCAGGCTAGAGTACAGTGGCTTGATCTCGGCTCACTGCAACCTCCGCCTCCCAGATTCAAGCGATTCTCCTGCCTCAGCCTCCTGAGTAGCTGAGATTACAGGTGCCCACCACCACCCCCAGCTAATTTTTGTATATTTAGTAGAGATGAGGTTTCACCATGTTGTCCAGGCTGGTCTCAAACTCCTGACCTCAGGTGATTTGCCTGCCTCAGCCTCCCAAAGTGCTGCGATTTACAGGTGTGTGAGCCACTGCCCTCAGCCTCTATTTGCTTCTTTGAGGTGAATCACCCCATAAATGATTGGTAAACGGAGTAATGATGTCAGCATAACACAAGCATGTTGGTTAACATGCAATTTTCTCCAGGAAGTTAACATTTTGAAGCAATCAGGGCCAAGCTTTCTCACAGTTAAAGGGGAAACCTTAGTACTAAAAGATCTTCAGAGGAAAAAGCTGCAAATGTACAGAAGCGTCTTCCTTTAGATCCACGGCGGCTGCTTTAGTGACTTCAAAGACCACCATGTTTGTCACAATGTTATGCATAGGGCAAAGCCATGAATGCAGATGAAGAAATTGCAAATATATTTCTCCCATATTAAAATAACAGATTAATGAAAAAGATCACACCTTGGATCACATTTTGAATTTTGATGAAAACGATCCCCATCCATAGTTAATATCTCCAGACCAGCATCCCCAAGGAGGAAGCACAAGCCCCAGCCTTCAAGGCTGCAAAGTGCTGCTGAAAGCAAATGCTCATGGAAATTTACCTATTCTGCTGTTCCTATTAACATCATTATTGGTTTTGTAGCACTCTGAATATAAAGTTGTATCCAAGAGGCCGGGCACGGTGCCTCACACTTGTAATCCCAGCACTTTGGGAGGCTGAAGCGGGAGGATCACAAGGTCAGGAAATGGAGATTATCCTGGCGAACACTGTGAAACTCTGTCTCTACTAAAAATACAAAAATTAGCTGGGCACGGGGGTGCGCACTGTAATTCCAGCTACTCAGGAGGCTGAGGCAGGAGAATCACTTGAACTAGGGAGTCGGAGGTTGTGGTGTGCCAAGATCGTGCCACTGCACTCCAGTCTGGCGACAGAGCAGGACTCCATCTCAAAAATTTAAAAAATTTAAAAAATTTAAAAAGTTGTATACAGGTTTTTATTTAAAGTAATATTCTTTTCTTCTTTTTTTTTTTTTTTATTTTTTAAATTTTTTTTTTTGGAGTCAGGGTCTAGCTCTGTCTCTCAGGCTGTAGTGTAGTTGTAGTGTAGTGGCCCGATCACAGCTCTCAGTAGCCTCGACCTCCTGGGCTCAGGTAATCCCCCTATACCTCAGCCTCCCAAGTAGCTGGGAACACAGGTGTGCAACACCACACCCGGTTAATTTTTTTTTTTTTTTTTTTTTTTAGAGATAGAGCCTCCCTATGTTGCCCAGGCTAGTCTGAAACTCCTGGACTCCAGTGATTCTTCCTCCTCGGCCTCCGAAAATGCTGGGATTACAGGCATGAGCCACCACGCCCAGCCAATTGCATATATTTTGAGCAATCTGTCTCTAACTATGTTTTCCATGAAGTCTTGTTAATTTTAGTGCACCGTTTTGAAGAACTGAAGGTTTTTTAAGAATGCATATAGCAGGTTATAGCAGAAACACTTATACTCAGAATGAAGCTGGGGCTCTCTCTTCCAGCAACATTTTTGATATGTTCTGAGTGTCCCCGCTAGGTAGCCAGGAGACCAGGTAACCCACTTCCCTCTGAGAGTGGAACCACTTCCCAAGGAGCCTGAGGGGCATTCTCTGGAGTTTGGGCACTAGAGCCCCTCTTATTTCCTCTTCTTCTCTCCTCCCTCTAGACCCCATACCATTCAGGAGAAGCCAAGAGACCCAGAATTTTGCCTCTTAAAAGCTTAGAGGTCTTGAGGAAGTCACTGAACCTCTGCGGGACCCATTTTCCTCATTCTTTAACTGGAAAAGCAGTATCTTTGTTGCTGTTGTTAATCATGGCGATGGTTGTTATTTTTTTCTTTTTTCTTTTTTTTGAGACGGAGTCTCGCCCTGTAGTCCAGGCTGGAGTGCTGTGGTGCGATCTCGGCTCACTGCAACCTCTGCCTTCCGGGTTCAAGCGATTCTCCTGCCTCAGCCTCCGGAGTAGCTGGGATTACAGGCGCACACCACCACCCCCGGCTAATTTTTTTTTTTTTTTTTTTAATATTAGAGACGGGGTTTCACCATGCTGGCCAGGTTGAGTCACGAACTCCTGGCCTCGTGATCCGCCCGCCTTGGCCTCCCAAAGTGCTGGGATTACAGGCGTGAGCCACAGCGCCTGGCCTCGTTGTTAATTTTTAAAACTGCCTTTCATTCTTGCTTTGCCACTTATAGCTCTGTAGCCTTGCGCAAATGACTTCACTTCTCTATGAGTCATCTGTAAAATGGGGCTCTTTGTGAAGACTTAACGATACCACGTGTACAAAGCACTGAACACAACATGCACATTAAGCTCCCCGAAATTGAAACTCCTATAAAATAGGAATCGGGAACTCTCAAGAGCAGTTCTGACTTCAGCAGAGGAACCCAGAGCTGGTGGGGAAAGCTGACGTGGCTGTGACATCCCCAGAGGCACTAAACACATCCTCCCAGCCCCATCTTCCCCGCAGGGTCCCGCCACCGGCCCGACCCCTTACTTGCTCCAACCACCCGCCGACGCCCGCAGCCCGCGGTTTGGGGACCGCCCCCTGCAGCGCCAGGTCCCCGCGCGGACTACAGTTCCCAGCGTGCATCTCGGCTCGGGGGTCCGAGGGACCGTCCTGCCTCAGGGACCGGGTCCAGGCTGCGTTCGCAGCTCTGGGCAGTCACCGTCATGCATACAGCTCCTATTTTTCGGGTTGCTAATCCCGTCCGTTGTAATGCACCCTATCCTGGGCCGCGGCCCCAGCAGGGTCTGTAAGGAGCGCTTCCCCCAGCCCTGGGCACCCGCTACGCCGAGTCCGAAGGAGGGGCCGAAGCCGGGCTCATCTCCCCGGGAGGACTCCCTCGGCCCCGTGGGGTGTCATGTCCACTGCGGCCCCAGGCTGGCCGCGGGGCTCTGCGGGGGGGCGCTGAGGGCCGGGCCCCGAGGCCGCACGGCTGGAGACTACAACTCCCAGGTGGCACCGCGGCGGCGGCGGCCACACGTCACTCGGGCCCCGCCGGCTGCCCCGGGAAGCAGCACGGGCGGGGGCAGGGGCTGGGGCCGACCGGAGGCCGGTGCCAAGGATGGGGGCCGCCCGACTGCCCCGCGCGTGAGGAGGCCGAGGGGCGCGCCACCCCGACCTGGGGCGGCCGCCCCAGGGGCCCCGCCACCCCCGCCCGGCCCGGCAGTCGTGGCCCGGGATGCGGAGCCGGGGGCCGCCGGTGGAGCTGCGCGGGGTGAGCGGCGCGGGGAACAGGGACTGCCTGCCGCCCTCGCCCTCGTCCCCCACCGGCGGACCCCGGTGGGCATTCGAGAGCCGCGCGGCCAGGCCCTCTTAGTCACCTGCCGCTTGGGAGGCACAGGTGAACCTGCCGCCCCACTCCCACCGCGCCCCGCCCGGACAGCCAAATCGGAAGGGTCGAGCCTGCCCTTTGAAAGGGGGTTTTTCTTGCTCCTGCGGAGGGCGCCCCAGCCATGGCCCTCAGGAGCCCCCTAGACACTGCAGGGACTGCCCTTCATCCCGGCCGCCGGGGCCCGCCCTCTGCATCCCGCGGGCAGCCTGTGTGAAGCGGCCTCCCGCAGCCCCCGGCCCCTCCCCCATGGAGGAGGAGGAGGGGGTGGCGGCCAAGGAGTGGGGCACGACCCCCGCGGGGCCCGTCTGGACCGCGGTGTTCGACTACGAGGCAGCGGGCGACGAGGAGCTGACCCTGCGGAGGGGCGATCGCGTCCAGGTGCTTTCCCAAGACTGTGCGGTGTCCGGCGATGAGGGCTGGTGGACCGGGCAGCTCCCCAGCGGCCGCGTGGGCGTCTTCCCCAGCAACTACGTGGCTCCCGGCGCTCGTGCTGCACCCGCGGGCCTCCAGCTGCCCCAGGAGATCCCCTTCCAAGAGCTGCAGCTAGAGGAGATCATCGGTGTGGGGGGCTTTGGCAAGGTCTATCGGGCTCTGTGGCGTGGCGAGGAGGTGGCCGTCAAGGCCGCCCGGCTGGACCCTGAGAAGGACCCGGCAGTGACAGCGGAGCAGGTGTGCCAGGAAGCCCGGCTCTTTGGAGCCCTGCAGCACCCCAACATCATTGCCCTTAGGGGCGCCTGCCTCAACCCCCCACACCTCTGCCTAGTGATGGAGTATGCCCGGGGTGGCGCACTGAGCAGGGTGCTGGCAGGTCGCCGGGTGCCACCTCACGTGCTGGTCAACTGGGCTGTGCAGGTGGCCCGGGGCATGAACTACCTACACAATGGTGCCCCTGTGCCCATCATCCACCGGGACCTCAAGTCCATCAACAGTAAGTGGTGTCCTCTCCCTAAAATTCCTTCCACAGAACCTCTCCAGGCCAGGCCTAGGTGGTGGGAAACAGGGTGAGGGACACCAGATGACACTGTGCCTGGAGCGAAAAGGGGCAGCAGTATGATACCTTCAGGATGAAGGTGAGGTAGGCCTTGCCGGCCTTAAGGGAGAAAAAGAAGGCTCAGAAAGGTTGAAGGACTTAACTGCCTCCCAGGCTGCAGAGTCACAATCGCTCAATAAACATGTATCCATGAACACCTGTGTTCCTGCGTGAACAGGACAGATGCAGTGCCTGCCTTCAAGGTGCTCACCATCCAGCCATGCTGCCAGAGTCCACCAGGCAGAGACAAAAAGAGCCTGCCCCATCTGGAGTCAGTGTCTCTCAACCCCAGCACTATTGGCACTTGAGGCCGGATCATTGTTGTAGAGGCTGTCCTGTGAATTGTGAGTTGCTTAGTGGCATCTTCAGCCTCTTCCAACTAGATGCCATTAGCATTCTCTGCCCCCTATCCCCAGCTATGACAACCAAAAATGTCTCCAGGCATTGCAAATGTCCCCTGGGGGGCAGAATCACCCCCCTCCCCCCAGTTGAGAACCATTTCCTGGAGTCTTCATAGGCCCAGCTGGCCAAGGCAAACTGGAAAAGACGAGGGAGGAATTAAATGGATGTGGCTTATATAAAAGCTTCCAGGCTGCCTGACAGGTTCTCCAAAATTGATTGGTTGGTTGAATAAATAATGGAGCCAGGTAGAAGGGAATGTTCTACAGGACTCATTTCTAGATCAAGGAGCTTCGTGTGGCGTCAGCAAGTATTAATTGAGCACCTATTAAGCAGGAGCCCAACTGGGACTAAGATAGCCATGGTTTCTGCCCTGACGGTACTCACAGGTTAGCAATTTCATTCATTCATTCCACAGATATTTCCAGAGTGCTGTGTGCCAGACCCTGTCCCAGGGATACAGCAAGAAAAAAAATCTTACATTCCTGGCTCTCCCATTCTTGCTCTGCCCCATCTCACTCCCTTTCATTTCTTCATTTATTTGTTAATTCTTCCATTTGGTATTTACCAGGCCAGATAATGTGCTAAGCAGAGCATCAGCAGTGGAGGAAGCCAGCATGTCCCCGGCCCTCACATCACTTACACTTAAGCCCTGAAATGTGAGGGTGCCCCCTTTGCTCTCAACACCCACATCTCGTCTACTCCTGATTTCTGTCACTTCTACATATTGAAATTTATTTTAATCCATCCTACTATTTTTATGAATATATTGCTATTCCCCCACCCATAGCAATTGTAAGCCCCTAGAATGGAGGGACTGCATCTTCCTTGCCTCCCAAGCCTGACATTTGTGTATCAACAGAGAGCTTGGCAGGGCGCAGTAGCTCACGCCTGTAATCCCAGCACCTTGGGATGCCGAGGTGGGTGCATCATCTGAGGTCAGGAGTTTGAGACCAGCCTGACCAATATAGTAAAACCCCGTCTCTACTGAAAATACAAAAATTAGCTGGGTGTGGTGGCATGCACCTGTAATCCCAGATACTCAGAGGCTGAGACAGAAGAATTGCTTGAATCCAGGAGGTGGTGGCTGCAGTGAGCCGAGATCGCACCATTGCACTCCAGCCTGGGTGACAGAGCAAGACTCCATCTCAAAAAAAAAATAGAGCTAATACATGACCACAATGTGTCAGGGCTGGTACCATGTCTGGGGAACTGATGCTTATGCCCCAGCACCTCTGAAATGTTGGGTAAATGGAGGCAGGGCCACCCAGCATGTTCCTGTTGATGGCTGGGGCTCCTCGGTCCTTCCTCGCCCCTGCTGATTGACAGCACGCCCCACATCCCCGGGTTTTTTGTAGCCAATGTTATCTGGCCAAAGAGTCAGTGGGCCTGTTATGGCCAGGGCTTCCTCCTGGGTGATGGGTCTGCTCTGCGCCAGACACAGAGGACACAGTGCCTCCACAGCACTGCTTCCCCACTCATCCTGCCCTAAGGAGCTCCTCACCTGCCATCATTCATTCATTGGCTCATTCCACCAGTAATTATTAAGCGCCTAGTCTGTACCAGGCACTGTCCTCAGCTCTGGGATTACAGAAGTGAACAAGGCAAGATTTCCCCTTCCCCCCATTATGGAATTTATATTCCGATGAACAGGAAAAAATGATGAATAGATGGATACCAAAATTTCAGAGAGTTATCAGGGGCTCTCAATGGACTAAGGCAAAGGCTGGAGCAGAGGGTTTCTTTACATTGGGCGGTCAGGGAAGGCAACATTTGAGCAGAGACCTGAGCAAAGGGGACCCAGCCTTACAAAGATCTGGGGAAGGGGAACAGTGGGGTGCATATCCTGAAGTGGGAGTGAGTGTGGCTCACTGGAAAATAGCAAGACCAGAACAGCAGGCATTGAGGCAGAGATGGGAGGAAGTAGGATCAGAAAGGCAGGCAGGAGCCAGATCACATAGGACCTTGGGGGCCATGGTGAGGACTTGGGGTATTTTATTTGATGTAGTGGAAGCCATTGGAGGATTTGAAGCAGGGAGTGACATGATCACATACAGATTTTGAAGGGGGACTGACTTAGGCCCATCCTGGGAAATACAAAAATAAAGCATAAAACCAGGAGATGTTCCCTCTGTCACAGGGTTTCGACACAAACAGGAGAGGTGGGGACTTAAGAAGGGAAAGCTTCTGCAGAGGTGGAGTCACAGGCTAGGAATTTACAGGGTGGGGGGCGTGCTTCCAGGAGGGGGTGGCATTGAAGCTGGGCTTTTCCTTTTTTTTTTTTTTTTTTTGAGATAGGGTCATCTCAGTCTGTGATCCAGGCTGGAGTGCAATAGCATGATCGCAGCTTACTGCACCTTCTACCTCCCGGGTTCAAGTGATTCTTCCACCTCAGCTTTCCAAGTAGCCAGGGCTACAGGCGTGTGCCACCACACCTGGCTAATTTTTGTATTTTTAGTAGAGACAGGGGTCTCGCCATTTTGGCCAGGCTGGTCTTGAACTCCTGACCTCAGATGATCCACCTGCCTTGGCCTCCCATAGTGCTGGGATTTCAGGCATGAGCCACCGTGCCCAGTCTGAAGCTCGGCTTTAAAGGATGGGCAGGATTATCAATTGTGTGACCCTGGGTGATTTGCCGATCTCTGCCACCTTCAGTTCCTTCATCTGCCAAATGGGCATGATAGTAGAACTACCTTACTATTATTGTTATGACTGGTAAGTAGCCAGGAATGGCAAAAGAGAAAGGTGGAGAAATTCAGAGCAATTATGGCAACATCACACACTAATAATAACAGCTAACACTCTTAAAGGCCCTATTGTTTCAGGCAATAAACTTTTACTATAACAGTAGAAGGTAAATTCTGTTACCAGCCCCATTTAACAGAGGAGAAGTCTCGTTGTAAAGATTAAAGTAAACTGTACAAGGGTATGCAGCTAGGAAGAAGCAGAGCTGAGATTCAAACCCAGGCAGCACACTGTATACTTTGGGGCCTCTGTGTGATGGAAGGCAGTAAAATATCCCAGCAGTTAAATTGGGCTCTGATGACAAAACTAATTCAAGCCTTTGTCCTGCCATCTTCTAACCATGTGATCTCTTGGCCAAGTGACTTCTGAGCCTCTGTTGGCTAGTCAAGAAAAATGGGTTGTGGCTGGGTACAGTGGTTTACTCTTGTAATCCCAGCACTTTGGGAGGCCATGGCTGGAGGATTGCTTAAGCCCAGAAGTTTGAGGCTACAGCAAGCCATAATCACACCACTGCACTCCAGTTTGAGTGACAGAAAAAGACCCTGTCTCTATTTTTTTTTCATTCAGATGGAGTCTTGCTCTGTCATCCATGCTGGAGTGCAGTGGCGTGATCTTGGCTCATTACAACCTCCACCTCCCAGGTTCAAGTGATCCTCTCGCCAAAGCCTCCCAAGTAGCTGGGATTATAGGCACCTGCCACCACACCCAGCTAATTTTTATATTTATAGTAGAGTCAGGGTTTCACCATGTTGGCCGGCCTGGTCTCGGACTCCTGACCTCAAGTGATCCACCTGCCTTGGCCTCCCAAAGTGCTGGGATTACAGGCGTGAGCCGCTGCTCCTGGCCAACCCTGTCTCTTTAAAAAAAAAAGAAAGAAGAAGGGGGAGGTCGTTTGTGAGTCAATTCGTATAGAGAGCTTAGCACAGTACAAACACTAGCCATGATCCTCATCACTGTTAGTGACAACCCTGGTAGAAAGTAAGCTGGAACCACCCAGTATGTTTAGGGAACACATCAGTCAGATTTTATCACAATAATGCTGTGTAATAAGCTACCCCCAAAACTTGGCATCTTAAAACAACCATTGTTTATTAGTGCTGGTGCATTTGCGGACCAGCTGGAGGGTAAACCGATGGAGGCTGGGCTCAGCTGGAGAGGCTTTGCTCCAAGTAGCTCTCATCTTCTTGGACAAGCAGGGTAGCTGAGGCATGTTGTCATGGTGATCAGACAAGTGCAAGAGGGCCCGCAGACATGCGAGGCCTCGGCTTGGAATTGGCACCTTGTCATTCTTAGCCAAAGCAAGTCATACAGCTGAGCCAGAGTTAGGGTGCACTCTGCCCTTTTTTTTTTTTTTTTTTTTTTTCTGAGAACAGAGTCTCACTCTGTCACCCAGGCTGGAGTGCAGTGGCGCAATCTCGGCTCACTGCAACCTCCACCTCCCAGGTTCAAGTGATTCTCATGCCTCAGCCTTCTGAGTAGCTGGGATTACAGGCGAGCACCATGATCCCCGGCTCATTTTTGTATTTTTAGTAGAGATGGGGTTTCACCATGTTGGCCAGGCTGTTCTCAAACTCCTGACCTCAAGTGATCCACCCACCTCAGCCTCCCAAAGTGCTGGGATGACAGGTGTGAGCCACCATGCCCAGCCGTACTCTGCCTCTTTAGCAGAAAGAATGGCAAAGTCTCGTGGCAAAGAGTGTGGACACAGGAAGGGGTAGAATTGGGACCCTGACTGCAGTGTGCCACAGGGGTGACAGACACAATGGGGAAGCCATGTTCCTCCCTTCTGCCCAAGGTTTGCAGTTCCTGCTTCCAGGGTAGCTGGGAACTCAAGGCCTGGATGACCAAGACCTTGGCTGTTGTTTCTTTTTTTTGAGACAAGGTCTCACTCTGTTGCCCAGGCTGGAGTGCAATGGCAAGACCATGGCTCACTGCAGCCTCAACCTCCCAGGCTCAAGTGATCCTCCCAACTCAGCCTCCCAAGTAGCTGGGACTATAGACACGCACCACCACAACCAGGTATTTTTACAAATTTTTTGTAGAGATGGGGTCTTGCTATGTTGCACAGGCTGGTCTCGAACTCCTGGGCTCAAGTGACCTGCTTCAGCCTTGGCTGTTGGTTCTCGACCATTCATGGAGCTCCCCAAAGCCCAGGACAGAGTCAGGAGGGCAGAGGATGCAGGAGGAGCTCCCTGCTCCCTCATGGGAGCCTGGGACAGGGATTAGACCTGGGTGGAGGGGCTCATGGATGTTCCAGGCCAAGAAAGGAACTGCCACAGAGTAGGGCAGCCTGAGGCAGTGACAGGAGAGACGTGTTTCTGACTGAGGCAGCGGGCCGGAACACTTGGGTCTGCAACACGGCAAGTCTGGGGTGACCCACCTTTCTTCCCACCCCACAGTCCTGATCCTGGAGGCCATCGAGAACCACAACCTCGCAGACACGGTGCTCAAGATCACAGACTTTGGCCTCGCCCGCGAGTGGCACAAGACCACCAAGATGAGCGCCGCGGGGACCTATGCCTGGATGGCTCCGGAGGTTATCCGTCTCTCCCTCTTCTCCAAAAGCAGTGATGTCTGGAGGTGCTGAAAGGCGCGGCCGGGATGACCTCTGCGGAGTGGGGGAGGGAGGAAGGGGTGAGGGCAGAGTGGGAGGGAGGGTCTCCTGCTGAAGCCAGGATCTCAGTCTGACAAAGGGGCCTGCTGGCAAGGTCAGGCCACCAGACAAGTGCCGGTTACCTGTTCAGCTAGCACAAATGGCAACTAGGGGGCACACTGGATTAGAATAAAAAATTCATGGCCGGGCGCGGTGGCTCAAGCCTGTAATCCCAGTACTTTGGGAGGCCGAGACGGGCGGATCACGAGGTCAGGAGATCGAGACCATCCTGGCTAACACGGTGAAACCCCGTCTCTACTAAAAAAGCTACAGAAAACTAGCTGGGCGAGGTGGCGGGCGCCTGTAGTCCCAGCTACTCCTGAGGCTGAGGCAGGAGAATGGCGTAAACCCGGGAGGCGGAGCTTGCAGTGAGCTGAGATCTGGCCACTGCACCCCAGCCTGGGCGACAGAGCAAG
>NC_045454.1:17388690-17410307 GCF_002776525.5 Piliocolobus tephrosceles | reverse complement strand
AAAAAAAAAAATTCATAAGATCTAGAGACAAGGCCAGGCGCGGTGGCTCACACCTGTCATCCCAGCACTTTGGGAGGCTGAGGTGGGTGGATCACTTGAGGTCAGGAGTTTGAGACCAGCCTGGCCAACATGGTGAAACCCCGTCTCTACTAAAAATACTAAAGTTACCTGGGCATGGTGGCGGGTGCCTGTAGTCCCAACTACTTGGGAGGCTGAGGCAGGAGAATCACTTGAACCCAGAATGCGGAGGTTGCAGTGAGCTGAGATCATGCCATTGCACTCCAGCCTGGGTGACAGATCAAGACTGTGACTCCAAAAACAGAAAAAAATTAAAAAGGCATAGAGACAGCGTGTAGATGCCAGCACTGAAGGCCCCCTCAGACACGAGCCCATGCACCGTCCCATCTGTTAGACGGGAAAATGATGAATTCACTCATTCATTCATTGATCCACCTGCACTGGGTTCTAGGGATATAGCAGCGAAGAAAAATAGACGCAATCCCTGCCCCCAGGAATAGTAAGTAAATAAACATACAAGAAGCTCTTTTTTATAAAGCTGTTTTTAAGAAAATTATAATTTTTAAAGATAATTAAGTACACCAGAAAAAAGTGTTAGTACGAAGCACGAGGGGCTGAGAGGAAGGTGCTTTGAGGGCTGGAAGACTACTTTTGGGAACGCTTCCCTGAGCAATCTGAGAAATGATACTTCATCTGGGTTCTGAGTGGCAAAAAGGAACCAGCCACGAGAAGTTTGGGGGAAGAAGCTGCCCAGTCAGGGGGGGCAGGTACCTGAAAGGAGGTGCTGAGGTGAGCGTGGTGTGTTCCGGAAACAGCAACAAGGCCCACGTGGCTGCCACTGTGCAGGCAAGGCAGAGAGAGGTAGGAAATGATGTAGGAGAGGGAGCTGGAAGGCCCTGTGGGTGAGGGAGTGGCCTTCAGGTTTTATTCTAATGAAGTGGGAGGCCATGAGGAGCCATGTCTGAATGGCATGGTAGCTCACACCTATAATCCCAGTATTTTGGGAGGCCAAAGTGGGAGGATCGCTTGAGACCAGGAATTTGAGACCAGCCTGGTCAACATAGTGAGACCCCATCTGTATGAAAAAGAAATTTTTAAGTTAATTTTTGTAAAAGGAAGTAAATAAAAGCTCCTTTGGAGGTTGGGCGCGGTGGCTCACACTGGTAATCCCAGCACTTTGGAAGGCCAAGGTGGGTGGATCACTTGAGGCCAGGAGTTTGAGGTCAGCCTGGCCAACGTGGTGAAATCGCATCTCTACTAAAAATACAAAAATTCTGCCAGGCACGGTGGCTCATGTCTGTAATCCTGGCACTTTGGGAGGCTGAGGTGGGCGGTTCACTTGAGGCCAGGAGTTCAGGACTAGCCTGGCCAACATGATGAAACCCCATCTCTACTAAAAATACAAAAATTAGCCAGGTGTGGTGGCGGGTGCCTGTAGTCCCAGCTACTCGGCAGGCTGAGGCAGGGAAATTGCTTGACGCAGGAGGCAGAGGTTGAGATGGCGCCACTGCACTCCAGCCTGGGCGACAGAGCAAGACTCCATCTAAAAAAAAAAATTAAAAACTAAAAGCTCCTTTGACTGTTAGGTAGAGACGGCCAATGATGGGACTGTTGCTGTCACCAGTAAGAGTTGATGGTGGCCGTGGAGACTTTCAACCCAGGACCTTCTGCTTGGCTGGAGCCAAACCTGGGTCTCCCCATTTACTGTTCCCGTCAATTCCCAGCTGAGGCTCCACATTGTCCAAGCAGCAAATTAATGAGTATGAGACAGAGACAGGAAGTCTCCAGCTCAGCCTAGAGCAGAGCAGCCCTTTGGGAGAATTTCCAACTGGCTGTACATCAGGCATTCATTTGTGCTACCTTTTTTTTTCTCTTTTCTTTTTTTTGGGGGGGGACAGAGTCTCGCTCTGCCACCCAGGCTGGAGTGCAATGGCACAATCTCGGCTCACTGCAACCTCCTCCTCCCAGATTCAAGTGATTCTCACACCTCAGCCTCCCAAGTAGCTGAGATTATAGGCATGCATCGGCTGATTTTTTATATTTTTAGTGGAGACAGGGTTTCACCATGTTGGCTAGGCTGGTCTTGAACTCCTGACCTCAGGTGATCCACTCGCCTTGGCCTCCCAGAATACTGGGATTACAGGCATGAGCCACCATGCCTGGCTGGTCAGGCTAATTCTTTCTGGCGTGGTCCTGTCCTGTACTTACCAGGATGCAGGATATCCACACTTCCCAGCCACAAACTTCAGTAACACTCCCAGTCATTATAACAATCAAAATACCCCCATAGATTTCCTGGGACATGGGAAAGAGGGGAGGATCATGCTACCCTCCAGTTATAAACCACTGTTTTTTCCCCCAGCTTGTGTGGTCTCCATTCTCAAGTTTACTTCATGATCCAAAATGACTGCTTGAGCTCCAGCTTTTTTTTTTTTTTTTTTTTGAGATGGAGTCTTGTTCTGTCGCCCAGGCCAGAGTGCAGTGGCGTGATCTTGGCTCACTGCAACTCTGCCTCCTGGGTTCAAGCAATTCTCCTGCCTCAGCCTCCCAAGTAGCTGGGACTACAGGCGCGTGGCACCACGCCCGGCTAATTTTTGTTATTTTCTTTTATTTTTTTAAGTAGAGATGGATTTCACCATATTGGCCAGGATGGTCTTGATCTCTTGACCTCGTGATCTGCCCACCTGGGCCTCCTAAAGTGCTGGGTTTACAGACATGAGTCACCGTGCCCGGCTTTTTTTTTTTTTTTTTTTTTTAAAAAAAAAACAGGATCTTGCTCTGTCACCCAGGCTGGAGTACGGTGATGCCGTCACAAATCATTGTGGCCTCAACCTCCTGGGCTCAAGTGATCCTCCCACCTCAGCCTCTCTCGTAGCTGGGACTACAGGCATGCCACCACGCCAGGCTAACTTTTTGCAGAGATGAGGTCTCACTTTGTTTCCTAGGCTGGTCTCAATCTCTTGGGCTCAAGAGGTTCTCTTGCGTTGGCCTCCCAAAGTGTTGAGATTATAAGCATGAGCCACTGTGCCTAACTCCAGACTCCAGCTTTTTTTTTTTTAAGTTCTGGGATTCACGTGCAGAATGTGCAGGGTTTGTTACATAGGTGTACGTGTGCCATGGCGGTTTGCTGCACCCATCAACCCATCATCTAGGTTTTAAGCCCTGTGTGCATTAGGTATTTGTCCTAATGCTCTCCCTCCCCTTCCCCCTACCCACCAGGGTCCAGCTTTTATGGCTACATTCCAACCATAGGAAGGGGAAAAGAGAAAAAGGGCACCGTTTCTTTCTTTTTTTTTTTTTTGAGATGGAGTCTTGCTCTGTTGCCCAGGCTGGAGTGCAGTGGCACGATCTCAGCTCACTGCAAGCTCTGCCTCCCAGGTTCACACCATTCTCCTGCCTCAGCCTCCTGAGTAGCTGGGACTACCGGCGCCCGCCATCATGCCAAGCTATTTTTTTTTTTTTTGAGACAGAGTCTCACTCTGTCACCAGGCTGGAGTGCAGTGGCGTGATCTCGGCTCACTGCAAGCTCCGCCCCCTGGGGTTCAAGCAATTCTCCTGCCTCAGCTTCCCGAGTAGCTGGGACTACAGGCGTGCGCAACCACACCCAGCTAATTTTTGTATTTTTAGTAGAGACAGGGTTTTACCATGTTGGCCAGGATGGTCTTGATCTCCTGACCTTGTGATCTGCCCGCCTCGGCCTCCCAAAGTGCTGGGATTACAGGCATGAGCCACCGCGCCTAGCCAGGCACCCCTTCTTTTTACGGACACTTCCTGGAAGCTAGTTGCCTACTACCCCCCCTCCTACATCCCATGCACCAGAACTGTGGTCATGTGGACATGCTTAGCCGCAAAAAGAATGGAAAATTCACACAGGCAGCACGTGGCCAGCTCAGTTCACCAGCACTGTCACTGAAGAATGGGAGGCTGTAAGCTGCATGGGGGGAGTGATTGTGTCTATCTCTTCCCAGTGTCTAGAATGGTGCTTGGCACACAGTAGGCACTTAATAAGTATACGTTGAATGGGCCGGGCGCAGTGGCTCATGCCTGTAATCCCAGCACTTTGGGAGGCTGAGGCGGGTGGATCACCTGAGGTCAGGAGTTTGAGACCAGCCTGGCCAACGTGGTGAAACCCCATCTCTACTAAAAATACAAAAATTAGCTGGAGTGGTGGTGCGCACCTGTAATCCCAGCTACTTGGGAGACTGAAGCACAAGAATCACTTGAACCTGAGAGGCGGTGGTTGCAGGGAGCCAAGATCATGCCGCTGCACTCCAGCCTGGGCGACAGAGACTTTGTCTGAAAAAATATATATATGTGTTGAATGAATGCATGAGTGGATAGTGGGGGAGACAGGGATCTACTCCAGAATAAACACCACACAGAATGGTCATCAGGATCTGGGAGGATGTAGAGTTTGCAGGGGAAGATAGCTTTGTAGGGACCACAGCACAGTGACGCACGCCCTGGTACCATGGAGCCACTGAGGGCACTGTCATGGGCAGCAGGCAGACCTGAGTCCAGGTGTGGCTCCACCACTCAGTAGCTGTGTGACCTCGGGCAAGCCCCTTACCTCTCTGAGCCTGTACCTGCTCATCAGATAAAGCAGGGGTCATACCAAACCCTTCTGCCTTACCGGACTGTTGTGAGGATTACCGAGTGCCTAGCACAGTGCCTGGCCCGCAGTAAGCACTTTATAAACGTTAAATAATGTTAACTGGTTTTTAGAGGTAAGTGCTGAGTGTTTTGGGGAAACATAGAGGAGGGGCCTCTAACCTAGCTTTGGAGGCTATGGAATCAAGGAAGGCTTCCTGGCAGTGGGGGGCAACGTGAGTTGAGACTTGAGGGACAAATAGTTAAAGGGAAGAGTGTTCTCCACCAAGGGAACAGCATGTGTGAAGGCCAGAGGTTAGAAAGAACAGGGCCTGTTCAGTATTTAGTGTGGCTGCAAGATGAAGTTGGGGTTAGAATGGGCTGAGAGTGTTTGGAGGTGAGGCCGCAGGGGTCTTCAAAGGGCCGAGAAGGATGGATTTAGGCAGGGTGCAGTGGCTCATGCCTATAATCCCAGCACTTTGGGAAGCCGAGGCAGGAGGATCACTTGAGCCCAGGAGTTTGAGACCAGCCTGGGCAACATAGTGAGACCTCCATCTCGACAAAAATAAAAATGAGAAAGATGCATTTGCCCAGTAGGAACACGGGACCTGAAGATTTTCAGGTAGGGGAGAGGGAAGAGAGGCCGAGCAAAGGAGAGACATCAGAGAGCCAAGCACACCCCATCTGTTGGAGAACAAGGCCACAGAGGTCAAAGCAAGTTCTTGTGACCTCATTGGCCGGGAGTGGGTGTTGGGGTGAGGGCGGCCCTGCATGGGACCAAGGGCAGGGCTGGGTATAGGTGAGGATTGGGGTGGGCTGTGATATCACTCCTCCCTCTCCCCTGCCTGCAGCTTCGGGGTGCTGCTGTGGGAGCTGCTGACTGGGGAGGTTCCCTACCGTGAGATCGACGCCTTGGCTGTGGCGTATGGCGTGGCTATGAATAAGCTGACACTGCCCATTCCCTCCACGTGCCCCGAGCCCTTTGCCCGCCTCCTGGAGGGTGAGCCGGGGCCCCATGGTGAGGGTAGGCTCAGCTTGAAGTGCCAGGGACCTGTGGGCCCAGACCTCGCCCCTTCACACCCATCCATACCAGTGGGCCTGGGAGTGAGGGAGAAGGGGCTAGAACTCACTGGACTCCAAACAGTCTCCCCATGGTTGGCTCCATTCCCCGTGCCCCAACCCTTGTTCGGGCCAGGCCCAGAGCTCTCCAGGACAACCTGTTAGGACTCCTTGGCCCTAGGATTCCACTGTGATCCTGATTGCACCACCAGCTTCTCCTCGGGGTGCAGGTCCCGGGATTTCTCTCCCAGCATTTCACTGAGTGGAATTGGCCAGGAACTTGGCTTTGAATCCCTTCTCCTCAGCTCCATAGCAGCTGTTTGTCTGCAGTCTCCAGAAATTCTGCCTTCCTCTGAGCAGGCTGAGTTCCCAGAATGTGACCACTGACACCTCCACCCCCCACCACTGTCCTTCCTCCTCCCACCCCAGAATGCTGGGACCCAGACCCCCATGGGCGGCCAGATTTCGGCAGCATCTTGAAGCGGCTTGAAGTCATCGAACAGTCAGCCCTGTTCCAGATGCCACTGGAATCCTTCCACTCGCTGCAGGAAGACTGGAAGTTGGAGATTCAGCACATGTTTGATGACCTTCGGACCAAGGAGAAGGTGAAGGCAGGGGGCAAGGTGGGAAAGATGGAGCAAGACCCCTGAGTTCTGATGCCTTGGGCTGCTCAGAGACCCCTCCCCTGAACCCCAGCCTTTGGGTCCATGCAGGGTTAAGGGAGCCTTTTTTGCATATTAAGAAAAGACAGTCTCCTGTTGGTGGATTAATAAGAAAAAGGCACCCTGTACTGAAGTACTTACAGGTGACACTGCATGATGTCTGGGGTTGGCTTTAAAATACTACAGCAGAAACGAAGAGAGGGCCAGAGGAGAGAAGGACGGGGATACAAGATTCGCAAAGCATAGGTAATTGTTGAAGTTGGGTGATGGGTACAGGGGGGTGCACTGTTCTCTGCTTTTGTGGATATCCGAAGTTTCCTAAATTGAAGAGTTAAGAAAGAAAAGCACCCCTTTCTTTGGGCTAACACAGTTCCCTGCCCTGACACCCAGCTTGGATAGCAAAGCATGAGTCGGGTGGTGAACCCAATGTGCCCCACAGCAAGGTACCCTTGTGTGAGGCACCAACCAGACCCAGCAGCCCTGGGTCCCTCCCCAGGAAGCAGAACAGCTAAGCCCCTCCCCCCAGCCACCGCCTCTCCTCCCCAGGAGCTTCGGAGCCGTGAGGAGGAGCTGCTGCGGGCGGCGCAGGAGCAGCGCTTCCAGGAGGAGCAGCTGCGGCGGCGGGAGCAGGAGCTGGCAGAACGCGAGATGGACATCGTGGAAAGGGAGCTGCACCTGCTCATGTGCCAACTGAGCCAGGAGAAGCCCCGGGTCCGCAAGCGCAAGGGCAACTTCAAGCGCAGCCGCCTGCTCAAGCTGCGGGAAGGCGGCAGCCACATCAGCCTGCCCTCCGGTACCCACCCGTGTCCCCAGAGCACCCCCCAGAGGCTGCTGGGAGCAGCCCTGACCTGGGATTTATCTCTTCCTTTTCTTTTTCAACTTGTTTTTATTGCTAAATATATCACACATAGTCAGTGATCAGCCCAGTGCAGTGGCCAGCACCTGTAGTCCCAGCGTACTCGGGAGGCCAAGGTGGGAGGATCACCTTGAGGCCAGGAGTTTGAGACCAGCCTGGGCAACATAGACCCCATATTTACCAAAAAAAAAAAAAGTTTTTTAATTAGTTGGGCATGTTGGCGTGCAATTATAGTCCAAGCTACTGGGGAGGCTGAGGTGGGAGGATCACTTGAGTCCAGGAGTTCGAGGCTGCACTGAGCTGTAATTGCACCACTGAACTCCAGTCTGGGCAGCAGAGCAAGACCCTATCTCTAAGGGAAAGAAAGAAAAAAAGAAAATGACCAAAAACCTGTACAGCTAAGTGAGTTACTCTAGTCACCCCCATGAAAGCAAAGAGAACCTCACAGCCATCCCAAGTGCTTTCCACCTGCCCCTTCCAAACACAACCTCACACCACACTCTGAGAGGAACATCTGTCTTGATACTTAGGACAGTTACTTCTGAAATTTCTTTTTCATTTTATCTCTCTTTAAAAATATTTTTTAATCTGGCCAGGAGCAGTGGCTCACACCTGTCATCCCAGCACTTTGGGAGTCCAAAGTGGGTGGATCACTTGAGGCCAGGAGTTCTAGAGCAGCCTGGTCAACATGGTGAAATCCCACCTCTACTAAAAATACAAAATTAGCTGGGCATGGTGGTGCAGGTGCCTCTAATACCAGTTATTTGGGAGGCTGAGGTACAACCATCACTTGAACCCGGAAAGCAGAGGTTGCAGTGAGCTGAGATTGCGTCACTACACTCCAGCCTGGGTGACAGAGTGAGACGCCGTCACAAAATATATAATTAAGAGATACATGTATATGCTGATATTTGACCATTTTTGACCTACAAAAACAGAAGTTTCGCATGGATCAACCTAATAATTGGATCTCAAGACTTAGTCAGATTCAGATTCAGGTTTGATTTGTATTTTCCCCCACACTGCTTCCCAGGTAATGCATTCAGGAGGGAGGCACGTAGTGTCTGGTTGTCTCTCTCTGTGATGTTACAAGCCAGAAAGCAGTGCCTTAAGCAGCAGTGGCCAGTGGAAATATAATGCAAGCCACGTGTATAATTTTAAATTTTCTAGTAAGCTACACATAAAAGCAAAAATAAATAAGAGATGTCAATTTTAATATTTTTTATTAGGCCAGGTGTGGTGGCTCACGCCTGTAATCCCAGCACTTTGGGAGACTGAGGCGGGCAGATCAGCTGAGGTCAGGAGTTCGAGACCAGCCTGACCAAAATGGAGAAATCCCTTCTCTACTAAAACTTCAAAATTAGCCGGGCATGGTGGCACATGCCTGTAATCCCAGCTACTCAGGAGGCTGAGGAAGGAGAATCGCTTGAACGTGGGAGGTAGAGGTTGCAGTGAGCCGAGATTGTGCCATTGCACTCCAGCCTGGGCAACAAGCGTGAAACTCCATCTCAAAAAATATATGTATTATTTATTTAGCCCAATATATCCATGCAATCAATACAAAATAATTGTGAGATATTTTACCTTCTTTTTTCACACTAAAATTTTGAAATCCAGATGTATTTTATATTTATAGCACATCTAAATGTGGACAGAAAATTTTCATTAAAAAAATTTTTTTTCTGAGATGGAGTCTTGCTACATTACCCAGGGTCGTCTTGAACTCCCGGGCTTAGGCAGCCCTCCCAAAGTGCTGGGATTACAGGCATGAGCTACTGTTCCAGACCTATCAAAAACATTTGATCTGTATTTAGATTTCATAAAAGTTAGAGTTGAAAAAGTACATACACATACCCAAGTTGTTCCAAACATGAGTTTCCAATAATCAAATGGAGTACCTGTTTTTAAAATTTAAACTTAAATTACTGTAATTACAAAAAAATAAAGAGTTGACTGGGCATGGTGGCTCACATCTGTAATCCCAGCACTTTGGGAGGCGGATGCTGGAGGATTTTTTGAGGCCAAGAGTTCAAGACCAGCCTGGGCACCACAGTGAGAATTCATCTTTTATATAGATATACAGTTTAAAAATTAGATAAATGAGGTTAAACTCCAGTTCCTCCATTGCACAAGCCGCATTCCAAGTGCTCGGTTGCTGCACATAGCTACTGGCCGCCATATTGGACACTGAGGCCTAGGTCCTTGGTCCACTAGAGCTCTTGTGCTTGTGCTTATTAAACCACAGTTCCATTGCTGAGCCTCCCCCCAACTTGCTGATTCATGGAGGGCCCAAGAATTTGCATTGCCAAGAAATTTTCAGCTGACAGTGATGCTGCTGTTCTGGGGTCCACACTGTGAGAACCACTGCATTAAGGAATGAAACATGGCAGTGGTCCCATTCTAGAATTCCTTCTCTGCTTCTACAGAGGAAACTTCCCTTTGGTAATCCCTGGAACCATTTGCTTAGGAAAGCTTCTCTTTCTTTCTGCAGGCTTTGAGCATAAGATCACAGTCCAGGCCTCTCCAACCCTGGATAAGCGGAAAGGATCTGATGGGGCCAGCCCCCCTGCAAGCCCCAGCATCATCCCTCGGCTGAGGGCCATTCGCCGTGAGTATCTCCCAAGGCCCTCACCAGTCAGTCAGTCAGTGAACAAACATTTTTGCACACGATGTTTATACCTGGCACCAAGCCAGAGTAACAGCAAGAAAGAAGACAAGCCAAGGCCCTTTTCCTCATTCTTATCATGGGAAACAGACAGTAAACAAATAAGTCTGTAAGCAGGATAATTTCTTTTTTTTTTTTTTTTTTCTTTTTCTTTTTGAGATGGAGTCTTGCTCTGTCTCCTAGGCTGGAGTGCAGTGGTGCAATCTTGGCTCACTGCAACCTCTGCCTCCTGGGTTCCAGTGATTTTCCTGCCTCAGCCTCCCGAGTAGCTATGGTTACAGTCACACATGACCACACCTGCCTAATTTTTTGTATTTTTAATAGAGATGGGGGTTTGAGCATGTTGGCCAGGCCAGTATCGAACTCCTAACCTCAAGTGATCCACTCACTTCAGCCTCGCAAAGTGCTGGGATTACAGGCATGAGCCGCCACGCCCGGGCGCAGGATAATTTCTAGTAGTGATAAATTATTTAAAGGAGCTCAGAGGAGACGTATTAGTCACAGTTCTTCAGAGAAACAGAATCCACAGCTTATGTTTAGAAATATACAAAGAGATGTATTGGCTGGGCACGGTGACTCATACCTGTAATCCCAGCACTTTGGGAGGATGAAATGGGAGGATTGCTTGAGCCTAGGAGTTCGATGCCAGCCTGGGCAACAAAGTGAGACCCCATCTCTACTTAAAAACAAAAACAAAAGAAATCGATGTATTATGAGGGATTGGCCCATGCGATTATGGAGGCCGGGAAGTCCTGCAATCTAATGTAGTTCCAAGTCAAGTCCAAAGACCTGGCCAAGCACAGTGGCTCACGCCTGTAATCTCAACACTTTGGGAGGCCGAGGCAGGCAGATCACCTGAGATCAAGAGTTCAAGACCAGCCTGGCCAACATGGTGAAACCCAGTCTCTACTAAAAATGCAAAAATTAGCCAGGCATGGTGGCGTGTGCCTATAATCCCAGCTACTCAGGAGACTGAGGCAGGAGAATCGCTTGAACCTGGGAGGCGGAGGTTGCAGTGAGCCGAGATCGTGCCTCGGCTGCACTCCAAACTGGGCAACACAGTGAGACTCAGTCTCAAAAAAAAAAAAAACAAATTGTCCAAAGACCTGAGAACCTGAGTACCGATGTCCGATGTCTCAGGGCAGGAGAAGATGGATGTCCACGCTCATGCAGAGAGCAAACTCACCCTTCCTCTGCCTTCCTAGACAAAAAGCTAACTCTCCTTTTGTTCTATCTGGACCCTCAGCGGATTGGACGGTGCCCACCCACATTGGCGAGGACGATCTCTCTTGACTCAGTCCACTGATTCAAATGCTAATCTTCCAGAAACACCCTCACAGAAATCATGCTTAACCAGCTACCTAGGCGTCCTTTAGCCCAGTCAAGTTGATGCATAAAATTACCCATCACAGAAGGGTTGCTATTTTACATCTGGAAGCCCTATGGGAGGAGGTGAGGTTTGAGCAGGGACCTTTGTTCTAAGGATTGAGACAGGCTGAGACCTCAGGGAACCATGCCCCTGGCGGAGGGAGCAGCAAAGGCAAAAGCTGGAGGTGGGAGCAGCGTGGGCTGCTTGTTAGCCCGCTTGGCTGGAGCAGAGTGAATGGGAGGCGGACATAGGTTTTGTGGTCAGGGAGTTCTCAGGGCTCAGATCAGGCAGCACCCTGAGGGCAGGATAAGAGTCTGGATTTGATTTTCTTTTCTTTTAATTTTCATTGGACACCTTTGGTATGGATTTTTTTGGTTTTAATTTTTGTTTATAGTTCTGGGGTACATGTGCAGGATGTGCAGGTTTGTTACATAGGTAAACGTGTGCCGTGGTGATTTGCTGCACCTATCAACCCATCACCTAGATAGTAAGCCCATGCATTAGCTATTTTTCCTAATATTGTCCCTCTTCCCACCCCACCCCCCGACGGGCCCCAGTGTCTGTTGTTCCCGTCCCTGTGTCCCTGTGATCTATTTGTTCAGCTCACACTTGTAAGTGAGAACATGGAGTGTTTGATTTTCTCTTCCTGCGTTAGTTTGCTGAGGATAACGGCTTCCAGCTCCATCCATGTCCCTGCAAAGGACATGATCTCGTTCCTTTTTATGGCTGCATGGTATTCCATGGTGAGACAGGCTCTCACTTTGTCTCCGAGGCTGGAGTGCAATGGCACGATCTCAACTCAATGCAACCTCCACCTCTGGGTTCAAACAATTCTCCTGCCTCAGCCTCCCAAGTAGCTGGGACTACAGGCCTGCACCACCATGCCCGGCTAATTTTTGTATTTTTAGTAGAGATGGGGTTTTCACCATGTTGGCCAGGATGGTCTCCAACTCCTGACCTCAAGTGATTCTTCTGCCTCGGCCTCCCAAAGTGCTGGGATTCCAGGCGAGAACCACCGCACCTGGCCTGGTGTGGATTTTCTTTTAACTGCCCTGGGGCAGCCCCCAGAGCCATGTGAGGAAGGCACTGAGGGAATCAAGTTGACCTTTTTCCCTCTGGCTGCTGTAAGAAATAAAGATGGAGAGAGCAGTGAGATGATGGAGGCCAGGCCAGGGTGGGGGACTTGGAAGGGACAGATGTCCACAGTTGGGGCTATATGGCAGAGACACGGTCATCGGAGTTTCCTGGTGGGCTGAAGGGTGAAAGGCTAACTCCCCAGTTCCAGCCCCTCATTCACCCCAGCACTGTCCCCACCCACAGCCCCCCTGCCCTCTGTCTGGGCACCTGCTTTGTACCAGGCCCAGGAGGTCAGTCCTGCAGGGGACACAGAGACAAATACCCATACCATGGCAGCAAACACTGGCACCAGATAGGTCCAGAGCATCGCAGGGACAGAGATGAAGGCAGCTAACACCCAGGGAACTAACTACCCAGAGCTAGAGACCGGAAGCGCAGGCAGCCCGCCGGAATGAATGGTGAAGGGTTAGGTGTGAAGAGCAGGGGAGGCTGGAGGAGTTGGCAGGGAACCGCACATGGCCTTCAGTGCCAGGCAGAGGAGCTGGGACTTTGTCCTGACAGCAGTAGGGAGCTACGGGGGGATTTATAGCAGGGAGGGTCACGACTGGAGTTCAAAAGAGCCCTTGGACTCCCAGGCGGAGGGTGGGGCTGAGCTGGGGGCACTGGAGGCTGGGAGTCCAGTGGGGACAGACCCTCCACCCAGTAACCAAGTGGCTTCTCTGGACCTAGTGACTCCCGTGGACTGTGGTGGCAGCAGCAGTGGCAGCAGCAGTGGAGGAAGTGGGACATGGAGCCGCGGTGGGCCCCCAAAGAAGGAAGAACTGGTTGGGGGCAAGAAGAAGGGCCGAACGTGGGGGCCCAGCTCCACCCTGCAGAAGGAGCGGGTGGGAGGAGAGGAGAGGTGAGGTGTGGCGTGGCGGTGCCCACCCTGTGCCCAAGCCCCAGCTCCCAGGCTCCAGGCCACAGGACTGAGGTCTCCGACTCTCCCTGGGCCCCACAGGCTGAAGGGACTGGGGGAAGGAAGCAAACAGTGGTCATCGAGTGCCCCCAACCTGGGCAAGTCCCCCAAACACACACCCATCGCCCCTGGCTTCGCCAGCCTCAATGAGATGGGTAAGAGCCTGGGTGCTTGTAAGGGGGTGGGGGTTCTCTGGCCAAAGGGGTGAGCCTCCTGGGGCTGAGGGAGGAAACCAGATTTCACTGGGCCAGTGGGTGGGAGGCCTTCCTGGAAAGGGAGATGGTAGCCCCTGGGGCGTGGGGGTGCCTTTCCAGGGGCAGGGACCACCCTTCTCTGAGGCTTCTCGGGGAGACAGATTCAAGAACATGCTCGTGGGCCTTGGTCTTGCTGTTGGAGGGGTCCCTTGCCACAAGTCCCCGTGGGGCCCTGGTCAGCCCTGCAGCCCAGTGATGGCCCTCTCCGGTTGCAGAGGAGTTCGCGGAGGCGGAGGACGGAGGCAGCAGCGTGCCCCCTTCCCCCTACTCGACCCCGTCCTACCTCTCGGTGCCACTGCCCGCCGAGCCCTCCCCGGGGGCGCGGGCGCCGTGGGAGCCGACGCCGACCGCGCCCCCCGCCCGGTGGGGACACGGTGCCCGGCGGCGCTGCGACCTGGCACTGCTAGGCTGCGCCACACTGCTGGGGGCTGTGGGCCTGGGCGCCGACGTGGCCGAGGCGCGCGCGGCTGACGGCGAGGAGCAGCGGCGCTGGCTCGACGGCCTCTTCTTTCCCCGCGCCGGCCGCTTCCCGCGGGGCCTCAGCCCTCCCGCGCGTCCCCACGGCCGTCGCGACGACGTGGGCCCCGGCCTGGGCCTGGCGCCCTCGGCCACCCTCGTGTCGCTGTCGTCCGTGTCTGACTGCAACTCCACGCGTTCACTACTGCGCTCTGACAGCGATGAGGCCGCGCCGGCCGCGCCCTCCCCACCACCCTCCCCGCCCGCGCCCACACCCTCGCCCAGCGCCAACCCCCTGGTGGACCTGGAGCTGGAGAGCTTCAAGAAGGACCCCCGCCAGTCGCTCACGCCCACCCACGTCACAGCTGCATGTGCCGTGAGCCGCGGGCACCGGCGGACGCCATCGGACGGGGCGCTGGGGCAGCGGAGACCTCCCGAGCCCGCGGGCCATGGCCCTGGTGAGTGAGGTGCCCGCACCCAGGCCGCAGAGAACCCTTCTTTCCTCCTCTGCCAGGGGCGCAAGTCCAGCCCAGCCACGACCCCTCAGGCAGCCAATCCTCCTGCTTCTTGTGGAAGAAGGAGGGTCTGTGTCCCTTTACCACTCCTGGAGATATTGGGGGTCTCCAGGGGACTGAGACACAGTTGGCAAACTGATGCCTACAAGGCCAGACAGGTGCCTTTAGCAGTGGTGACCAGCATGACTATTGCCAATTCTTACACAGCCTAGACACTGTTCTCCTCCATCTGTTAACTGGGTGGGAGATGCAGCCATGGCAATGTTATTAAGTACCCACCTCAGGCACTGTGCTGCTTGTTGTAAGTTATTATTTTATTTGCTCCTCACCCGTGCAGTGAGGCTCCATTTTTATCCCCCTTCAGCGATAAGCCATGCCTGAGGTCTGTGCATGAGCTTAGCCCAATGTAGGAGAGTCGGGAAGACCAGGGCTTTGGCCCCAGTGGCTGCTGCTAAGCAGCAGCTCCAGAAGGTTGAGGAACATGCCAGGGTCCACCTAGAGGAGCAAGCAGCTGGGAGTGGTCCCAGCCTAGGTCAAGGCCCCGGCATTGCCATACTGCAGATGGAAATCGGATGCAGCAAGATCCATGGATTTCTCGAGAGAAACCAGAACTCATGCTTTTCATGTAAAAGCTCTGGCCTTTTTTTAATGCTACCCTCTGCCCCACCCCACTCACCTCCTCTGAACCTCTTTTACCAGGCCCTCGTGACCTTCTGGACTTCCCCCGCCTGCCCGACCCCCAGGCCCTGTTTCCAGCCCGCCGCCGGCCCCCCGATTTCCCAGGCCGCCCCACCACCCTGACCTTTGCCCCGAGACCTCGGCCAGCTGCCAGTCGCCCCCGCTTGGACCCCTGGAAACTGGTCTCCTTCGGCCGGACACTCACCATCTCGCCTCCCAGCAGGCCAGACACTCCGGAGAGCCCTGGGCCCCCCAGCATGCAGCCCACGCTGCTGGACATGGACATGGAGGGGCAGAACCAGGACAGCACAGTGCCCCTGTGTGGGGCCCACGGCTCCCACTAAGGCCTGCCCACCACCGCCCGCCTGGGCAGCCATGAATGTAGCGCCCCAGGCCCCGCCCCAGCCCGCCATGCCGCAAGGCGGGGGAGGCCCTGGGCAGGACGTTCACTCTATTTATTGGGGAAGGCGGGAGGGGGCAACACTTAACTTATTCCTTTGTACCCCAGGGGCTGGAGCCCTGTGCCCGCCCTGCACTGGGGGGAGGGTGGGCAGGGATACTCAGGGACAGGGCATCATGGGGGATTTGGCACAAAATGGAGCATTAAAGGTAACCCCTGCCCCCTACCGTACTTGACTGTCTTCCTTTTTCCTTTTTTTGTTTTGGATACAGAGTCTTGCTCTGTCACCCAGGCTGGAGTGTAGTGGCACCATCTCAGCTCACTGCAACCTCTGCCTCCTGGGTTCAAGTGATTCTTCTGCCTCAGCCTCCTGAGTAGCTGGGACTATAGTCTCCCGCCACCACGCCTGGCTAATTTTTGTATTTTTGGTAGAGACAGGGTTTCACCATGTTGACCAGGCTGCTCCCAAATTCCTGACCTGAAGTGATCCTCAGCCTCCCGAAGTGCTGGGATTACAGGCATGAGTCACTGCGCCTGGCCTAGACATGTTTCTTTCCCTGGCCCAGGCCCTGATGCTGGGTCATCCGAGCGGAACATTCCCCCGACCCCACACACCCTCCCTGGGCTTCTCTGGGTTTCTAAGGTCCAAAGGATGAGGCCCTCCCTGGTCACCCCAAGAACACCACACAAAGAAGTTGTGATCACCAGTGACAAGTGTTTTACCAACGAACACATGAGTCGGGGGAAGTTACATGGTGAGGTGGGAGGGTGAGGGGTAGAGAGGTCCCCCTGGGTTGGCCTCAGCCAATTACATCCCGAGTCTGGGCCCCAGCCCCACTGTCTTCCCGCTGGAGGCTGCAACGGTTCATCTTCAGCTGAGTCAGCTGGATGTAACGGAGCACATTGGTGTCTGCAGGGGAGGTGGGCAGGGCATCATCTGGGTGTCCTGGGGCAGCAGGTGACTTCCACACCACCCTCGCTCACACCCCATTCTCCGAAGTCACCAGCAGCTCTCTCACACAGCCAGCAGAGCCAGAGCCCTTCCTCAAAGCCCCAGCCACAGCCAGCAAACCGGAGGCATCGCACACTTCTAAGTGCCTGTATTTGCGGCGCCCTCTGCCAGGAATGCCTCTTCTCAGAGGCTCCTGTCACACTTCTCATCCTCCAGTGACATCTGCAAGAAGTCTGTTCTCTCCCAGCCATGTAACGGGAAAACTAATCTCGTCTCTGCTCCCACAACTCTGCACCTGTTGTAATCTCTCTTCCTTCCTCATTGGCTCTTAATACAAAACCGAGTGTTGTGTCTGCCCTCCTGCACTCATGTGTGTAAGTGCACACATGCACGCACACACACACACACCAATTTCCTGGCATCGCCCACCCGAGTGGATGAGTGGATGGTGGAGGCAGTGAATGAATAGGTGTGTGGGAATGGGTGAGTGGAGGAATGAGTGTGTGCGGTAGGCGGCCGTAGGAGGGGGTAATTGAGATGACAATGGGTGGATAGGGAAGTGGCTAAGCAAGTGAATAGGAGATATCAGGTGTGGCAATGACAGTAGATGAGAAATGACTGGGGAGATGTCAGAGGAGCGACAGGTGGATGGATGTTTGAATGGCGGGTGAAGGGCGGGGTGGATGAACGGATGAGTGGGCATGTAGGGAGTAGGTGGGTGGCACAGCCCTCCCTAGAGGCAGCTCCGCGGGAGGAGGGCTCTGCTGTTCTGCCCTGATCTTCCTGCCCGTTCCCTCCGCTCCAGCCCCTTTCCCCGCCCTGGGCCCAGCCCTCACCTCTACCCCACCCCGCCACTCACCTGTGGGCTCCCGGCTGCGGGCCTCCTGCAGGTAGCGCAGCGCGCGTGCGTAGTCGCCCAGGTGGTAGAAGGCAATGCCGGCGCGGTAGGTGGCCTTGAAGTTGCCCTGCTGTTTCTCCAGCACCTTGAGACAGTACTCGCGCACGCGCTCGTAGTTTACCAGCTCCGACTGCAGCAGGCAAGCTGCGGGGGCGGCGGGGCCGGCACTCTCAGAGCCTGCTGGCACCCCCAAAACCCACCTGACCTCTAGGAGCCGGGCCTCCAGGCTTCAGGGAATCCGGCCTAAGGGATTGCTCTGGCAACCGGGGGCGCCAATCCGCTCGCCTATCAAAACAGACGCAACTGCGCCGCCGCTAGGTGGCGTCAAAACACGGACTGGCGCCACTGGGCGATCCACCCGGAGCTGTCGGTGGGCAAGAGTACTAAGGGCCCGCACCGGGGCGAGGGCCGGGACCTCGAGCGGCTGGCTCAGGGCAGACTTCCTCACCTTAGGTCCACGTGCGGCCAGGGGGTAGAAAGAATGACTCAGGGGAAGCGGGGCCCTGAAGACCCGACCCAAAGACCATTTCCTGCATCCCAGCTCCCTCTAGCCACAGAATCTTGTCATCCCCTACCCCTAATCCCTTTCCTTGATCAAGCTCTGAAGTCTCCCCCAGAAGCCCACAGCCCTGGACCCTTCAGTCCCAGAGCCCGTGCCGCCACAAGTCGCCAAGCTCTCCCGATTGCCCCCTCCCCTTTTGCCCCATCCCCCCACCCTCCGACGGCGTACCCGTGAGGGAGTCGTAACACTCCACCTCTGTGCTCTCCACCAGGCGCCGCTGCTCCTCGCTGAGACGCGCCGGCCCGGGGCTGCTGGTGGGCCCGGGGGCGGCGGCGGGCAGGCCGCCAGGGCGGGCCCCCTGCGCCGCCTTCAGCTGAAGCAGCGCTCGGTGGTACTTGCCGATGGCCTCCCGGAACTTCTTCTCTCGGTAGCAGCGCTGGCCCTCTGCCTTGAACGCCACGGCGGCCCGCAGGCTGCTGTCGAGCGCCGCGCCCAGGCTCCCCGACGGCTCTGGGGTAGGACCCGGACGAGCGGAGCCATGGCGGGAGCCCGAGCCCGGGCCGGGGCCCGGAGGGGAGATGGCGGGAGGCGGGCGCGGCGGAGGCTCCGGGGCAGCGCTGAGCATCAGCACCGGGGACAGCGCGCCGCGCTGCATTGTGGGAAACTCCTGCCGCCGCCGCTGCAGCTACCGCATCGCCCCCCGCGGGGCTGGTCCCCACCCTTTCTCCGCCCCCTCACCTCCGGCAGCCGACTCCGCCTGCCCCCTATGGGTCTAGGGAAACCCCTCGAGACTTCCCCCATGCTCACTCTCAGATTAGCCAAGTCCTAGTTCTCCAGCCCGCCCCCCAAATTGTTCCCATTCCCCTTACCCTCCCCACCCTCCTGCCTGCTCTTCTCCCTGGTGCCCAAAGCTCCTGAAGATTTCTAGAAGGAAAAGAAGAGCCTAGGAGGAAGAGCAGGAAGACATCAGCCTCACAGAAAGCTGGCTTTCAGCCCACTGGCCATTTGGCATATCGAATGAGAACACAGGATTTGGACCCAAGCTTCCCAAATTCAAATCCCTGCTTATTTTCTCACTAGTGGTATGACTTAGACAGCTCGCTTAAACTACCTGGAACTCTGTATCCTCATCAGTAACATGGGACAATAATATCACCTTTAGGGCCAGGCGAGGTGGCTCACGCCTGTAATCCCAGCACTTTAGGAGGCCCAGGCGGGTGGATCGCTTGAGGTCAGGAGTTTGAGACCAGCCTGGCCAATATGGCAAAACCCTGTCTCTACTAATATACAATATATACAAAATTTTTGTATATATACACAAAAATTAGCCTGGTGTAGTGGCGTGCACCTGTAGTCCCAGCTACTCGGGAGACTGAGGCAGGAGAATCGCTTGAACCTGGGAGGCAGAGGTTGCAGTGAGCCGAGATTGTGCCACTGCACTCCAGCCTGGGTGACAGAGGGAGATGCTGTCTCAAAAAAGGAAAGGAAAGGAAAGGAAAAAGAAAAGAAATACATTAAAAATAATACCACCTTTGGGATTCATCTGTTAATTTATGAAACAAATATTCACTGACGTCCTTTCTGTGCCCAGCTCTGTGCTGGATGATGCTGGGACATAGCAGGGACGGTGTGAGCTTCAGACCCTACCCTCCCTGGGCCCCCAGTTCAGTGGGAAGACAGACCAGTGACCAGACAGTGACAGCCATGAGCAGGCTAGCCTGGGAAGCACAGACAGAGGGGTCAGGGCCGAGGTGCAAGAGGCACAGGAAGGGGGTCGGGACTGGGATGTGGGAGGTACCTGCCCTGGGCTGAGGTGGTGATAAAGTCTTCCTGGAGGAGGGAATAACGCTATAAACAAGAGAGATCTCCTTATTGCCCTCACCCAGCTCGCCTGTCTATGGGGGAAAACTAGTGAGAAGGCGAACAAGTCCCCAGGAAAGGAAGCATGCAGGAAGCTTTCAAGAAAAAAACCGAGGGTGAATGAGTCAATTGCCCTTCAGTCCTCCTTAGCCGACTGTTTAGTTGTGGGACCTGGCCCAAGTTCCTCTATCGTCCTCCTTGGACTTCCTCTGTGTGACATGAGGATAAAAGGCAAGTTAACCTCAGAGCAGTTGCAGGAACAGAATTATCTTATTCAGGTAAGGCGCTTAGCACAGGACTTCATACATTAATGGGCACTTAACAACTGGTGTTCTTATCATCCATGAGACTCTGAGTCACGTGATCATGAGGGCCTGGCTCTGAGTCAGCATCCATATATAGTTGTTGAATGAATGAGTGTGTGAGTGAAAGGCATTATGCATTACTACTCCTTCCCCCTCCCCTGAGGGAGAAGGGAGAGAGCCCCACTCTCCCCACCTCCACCCTCACAGCACATCCTCCAGCTGGAGGTCCCATGGCAGGTCACATGTGACAGACAGAAACCGGAACTCAGCACCTTCCATCTCAACCACAGCATCTGCCTCTATCTCTTATTGTACTTTGCTGTAAAACGCTTTTGCTGAGTGAGTTTCTCCCTTATCCCTGGGGTCCAGCCTTGAACACCTCAGGGGCGCAAACATTTTCCTCTCTGTATCTCCAAACCCAGGCTCAGTTAGGAGTGTAAAACTCCTGAGTTTGAGTTCTTGAGCAGTGCACACACCTTTCCCCACCTTGGGTGTGTCTGTTTTGTAATTAAAAACAGGAAGATCTGGCTGGGCTCAGTGGCTCACACTGGTAATCCCAGGACTTTGGGAGGCTGGGAGAGGTGGATCACCTGAACTCAGGAGTTTGAGACCAGCCTGGGCAACATGGCAAAACCGTGTCTCTACCAAAAATACAAAAATTAGCCAGGTATGGTGACATGCGCCAGTGGTCCCAGCTACTTGGAAGGCTGAGGTGGGAGGATTGCTTGAACCCAAGAGGTGAAAGTTTCGGTGAGCTGAGACCACACCACTGCATTCCAACCTGAATGATGAAAGAGTGAGACCCTGTCTCAAAAAAAAAAAAAAAAAAAAAATCCGTTGATTCATAACCATGTTTTCTGACCAAGTAAATGCCTAGGTACCTGGGCACAGTAGCAGAGGACAATCATACCTAAAATCACAGTCCTGCTGGGATGCAATGTTAACACTTTTACAACACCTCCTCGGTGTCAGACATTGTCATAAAGCTTTCCTTTTTTTTTTTTTTTTTTTGAGACGGAGCCTTGCACCATCTCTGGGCTGGGGCTGGAGTGCAATGACGTGACCTCGGCTCACAGCAACCTCCACCTCCCAGGTTCAAGCGATTCTCTTGCCTCAGCCTCCTGAGTAGCTGGGATTACAGGTGCCAGCCACCATGCCTGCTAATTTGCTGTATTTTTAGTAGAGACAGGGTTTCACGAGGTTGACCAAGCCGGTCTCGAACTCCTGACCGCGTGATCCGCCAGCCTCGGCCTCCAAAAGTGCTGAGATTACAGGCTTGAGCCACCGCACCTGGCCACTTTACGTATATTTTAACTCACATCCTCACCACAGTGTCGGGAGGTTGGTACCATAATTATCCCCGTTGACACCTGGGCACTTCCCAGGTTAAGCATATCAGACCCCATTGATCAAACTCTCACTATCCAGGACTTACTACTACAAACTGATGACCTTCACAGAGCATCTTCCAGGCCTGGGAGACCCTATCTTCATAGTGTTTGGACGAACGGAGGCAGGATGGTGCACTTCCGGGTTCTTCTTC